>NW_012109597.1:824916-835926 GCF_000951045.1 Mandrillus leucophaeus | reverse complement strand
TGGACAATTAAGGCAGGATACTTGGTTGTTAGAGGTTCCCTGTTGTGTTGACTGTGGGATGCCAGAGTCACACTGTTCTGTGACCCCAGCTTGGTCTTGGGTTCACCGTTGGCTGCCCCCTGGCTGTCCCAAGGTTTTCAGCATTTGGTGAGGGGACCCTCGTTGGCTGACATTCAGTAACTCCGGGTTTTCAGCATTAGTATTTTTGGCCACCCCCGAGATGCTCTGGGATTTTCAGCACTGACATTCTCTCTAGTATGGTTGGTTATAGCCCCTCCTCCTAGGGGAATATTGGTCTTACCTTTTTCTGCCCTAGAGTTAGAAGTATTATTTTCCTAATAGCCAGCTGCAAGTCCCTTCCTGTGTGCTGTCTAACAAGTGAATTGCTCAAGCCTCTCTTGGTCAAAGGAACTGGGAGTTCCTAGGCCCCTGGCCTGATGGACAGCCACTTACAGCAGTAGACAAGAAGCTATCCAGATATTTTTGTTTTTGGTGTCTCCACTATTGGGTAGAATCTCCTGCAATTCAGGGCCTCTGAGGTCTCCCCTTGGGCAATGTTGTTTACCTTTTCCTTTCTCTCTTCCACAGCCATTTGTTTATCCTCCCTTTCTGTGTAACTCTCTCTCTAGAATTTAAGTTCAACATCCCACTGCCTTTTTGTAGCTTGTAATCTAATTTGTAACACCTTGCTACCTATGAAAAGTGGGAATGTAAAAGGGAAAAAGCAACTCGGCATTTACTAAACTTAGGCTAACCAAAACCCTCTGTAGAGATCCTTACTAGACATGGGTACAACAGCAAGCATCCCAGAGGACCCACCACTGGGGTATCTTTTAGGCCAATGGAGCAAATTCAAATTCGGCTAAAAGAAGAAGAAACTCATTTAGTATGGCAATAATATTTGCGTTCAATGTAAATTGACAAGCCAACACATTTGACCTAAACATGGTTCTATATGTTATAATGATACTTTACAATTAGACTTCTTTCCTAAAACAGAAAGAAAATGGGAAGAGGTCCCTTATGTATAGGCTGTTATGGACCTTTACTGGCTCCTGTTACTTCCAGGCACCAGAAATCTATGCCTAAAGGATCCCCTCCCAGCTGCTTCCCCTAGGAGGCCTACTCCTTCCCCAGGGTCTCCTCAGTCCACCAACTCTGAGTGGGTTGGGGGGTACCACCAGTTCTCTAATGAAGGACTGTACCCCTAGGACATCAGGCACACCTCATCCTTATCCAACTAGCCTCAGCCTATACCCCTTGCTGCCCTAGAAAGTAAGCCCAACCAGTACCACCAGGAGTCAGCCCCATACCAGCTCCTAAAGTCAAATCTGTGTCCATTGCAGGAGGTACCTAATAGAAGTGAGGGAATACTTAGAATACAAGTGCCATTTTCTATGTCTAATTTGACTTTATATGAGGAGAAAGGTGGAAAGTTTGCGGAAAATCCAGAAAAGTGTATAGAGGAGTTTGTTAAGTTGACCATGTTCTTTGATTTAACTCATCATGACTTACAAATAGTGTTACCTACTTGCTCTGCAGTGGGAAAAAAGTAAAGGAAAAAGTATACGGTTAAGTCAGTCAATTATGACACAGTTAGAGAACTATCTCAGGGCAACAGGAAAAAAAAAAAAAGAAATAGCCAAAAAGTACAATTGTTAACGGTTGCCTAAGTCCCCTGCCCCCTAAGGGTTACTTATCATGAGAAAATGTTATGAAATTGGCATCTGGGATCAGATGCCCAGACAAGAGCCCCTAACTTGCCAGCTCCTGGGCCAGAATCAGTGTACCTACTATAAGCAAGAGGGCCCTTGGCAATAAGCATGTCTAACTGTCCCTGGTAAGAGACAGAAAAAAAAGCCCTCCATCAATTCTAGAGCTAACCTTCTTCCACTAGCCCCAACAAACTGCCTTGTTCAAGTAAGTTTACTGGGAGTCTTGAACCGTTGTCCCTGCAGATGGCTTCCCACAGTGGCAGACAAGCAGCTGCCTGAACATTTTTCTTCAGTGACTCCACTGCTGGCTGTGCTCTTTGGTAGCTCAGGGTCTCCCCTCGAGCAGTGCTGTTCGCTACCTCCCTTTCTTATTTGATGCTATTGGATCCCCTTCCCTGCCTCTTCCTGTTTTCGTACCTATTGGGGCAAACAAAATTTGGCCAAGTAGATGGTCCCAATTTTGTAAATAACTTGAATCCAGTTGTCTTGTGTAGGTAACTTTATCTAGTGTGTTTGTTTAGGCATATAAACATGTATTGTGATATGTGTTTTGTCTAGCATGCTATCAAATTGGTTTATAAATAATCTTCATAAATAAGACTAGTCAAAATTTATTAGTTTGAAAATAATGTTATGTCTTCTGAAATTTGACATTAAGATTTTTACCTTGGTAAATAACTGATGTTAATAGGCTTTGAAATGGTTAAAGTGGCTTTAAATGGTGACCAGAGTTGCATAACAACTTGGTTCTTGGAGATAGTCTACATAAAACTGTTAAAAGTGAAAGAATGGAATAGATGCTTAAATAGTGAGTTTATTATGTGGTTTAAAGTCTTAAAATGATAGAATAATTCTTATCTGTAGAATGCCAGTGTCTGGTGGGCAGTTTAGGATTTCTTCCTTGCTAGGTTTACATAAAATGTGCCAAAGAAATGTATTCTTCATTGGGAAAAATAATTTTGTCTAATTTGGTAGTTATTAAAAAGGAGGTTCAAAATATGAGGGCACCCGCGAGTAAAAAAGAGAGATGTAAAGAACATCATGAATAGAGGATTTATTATTATTTTGCAAGGAAGGATATAAAGAAAGAGTAATTTTGTAAGAGAAGGGATCTTGTATAGTAAATTCTTGCCCTAGAGTAAAATGACTGGTTATTTAAGAAATAGGCAGCATAGAACAAGTCAGAACATTCTAGCATGTTATAGATGATCTGCATAAGTTTTGAAAAGTTTGTAAAGGAGAATATACGGATGTATTAAAATGAAATTGTGTATAACAGGCTTTTTAGAAAATAGTCTCTATATCTGAACCAAATTTTCTTAAGGTATTAATTTGCTAAATTACCAGAAACTTTTATTTTCAATCCTGTGATCTACTTCTTTTGAGAGCTTCTCAGATTCATGTAGCACTCTCCATTGGCTTTTCTGTCAGCTCCTTTGAGTTTTTCTCCTCTGATTATGACTGCTGTTGTGGCCTAATGCTAAAGTGCTTTATCTTAGAGGTCTGTGGGAACAGTGTTTTCTCCCAATATAGCTTAATTCTATGCTATTGGTGTTCTTCAACATGTAACCTCATTTTGGCTTTTAGTTTTTGCTTAGAAGTGTTTTGAGATTGTCAGGTGCTTGCCCAACTCCATTCCCTTCGGCCTATGGATTTTGGGTTTTGTTTTGTATCCCACCTTTTTTTTTCAGGGTGTGCTGAAGGCAGTGTCAATGGCCAAGCTGTTATTTTGTCCTGTACCAATGCTAGGGTAGTACACTGCCAGCTTCAGGTCCATCGTGTCCCTTGGTAGGGCCCCCAGAGCCAGAGGACTTCAAGTCAGGGGAATTGTAGTCAGCTGGATGTTCTCAGCCAGATGAGAGTGGAGGTGGGCAAGCACTCCTTGGCAGTCACAGAGCTGTAACCCCACCAGAGCTGTAACACTGTTCAATAAAACTGTTTTCTTCCACCTCTGGCTTGCCCTTGAATTCTTTCCTGGGCAAAACTGAGAAACTTTACAGGCTAAGACCCACTCTGGGGCTTGCCGGTCCTGCATCAAATCCACACTTTTTTAAGAGAAACCATCAATGATCCCTGTTCCTAAAGAACAAGGTTAAGATTCCTTTCGCCAGTATTCATTCCTTTAAAATCTTTCTCCTGATGTTCAACCTAAAATCTAGAAACTCTTTTATGACTGATTCTGCTCCTATCAACGAATTCTCTGATTTCTTATATCCATATTTTGGGAAAGGCCACCTGCTTCTCCTGATACTTCACTTCCTTCTGCTATCTCTTCCCTCCCAATTTTCACATGTCCATAAAACTCATATATTTCAAGGCCTCTTAACTCTTATGCAAGTTTATGTGGTGCTTCTCTTAGAGCAGGTACCACTTTCTGTTTTGTAATGTATTATTTATGAACGCATCATACCTCTAGTACATCTACTGAATGAATGTATGGTATCAAATATTTTTATTAAGCTTTGGGGAAAAATTGGTGTTCCACTACTGCTTTCAATTTTTAACTATTTTTTTCTGAGACTTGTTAGGTTGACCCCACAATTCACTGCTGAGAAAAACTGCAGTCTAAATTAATCAGTGTGCTCTAGAGACTCAATAAATGCAAAATTGCTAGTCTAAAATAAGGCTAGGTGAGCCTGGCAAAGGTACTTTTCACTTTTCTATTAAATAAGATGTTTTTTAACCCAAAGTCAGTGGCCATCTCTTTCTACGTCCTCCAGAAATACTCCTGTTTGTATAAATACTTCATACATAGTATATAAACGTTATGATTACTTTGGCTAAAAGGAGTCTAGGCATGCCTGGGTCAGGGGCACAACACAGTCAGTCTACTGTTTTAACATGTGGGCTCAAATTCTGACAGATCAGCTGTGGGTCCTTTCTTCTTTCTTACTAGAGGTTTGCAACCTTGGGGAATTTAAATAACCTTTCCATAGCCCAGTTTCTCATTTGTAAATGGGTATAATAATAGTACCTCCTTTTAATGCTGCTTTTAAAGTTACTCAAAATAATGCTTGTAAAGTACCTAGCACAGTAAACCTAATAATTTTTTGCTATTTATTATAATAAATTATTATAATAACTATCATATTTATTAAAATAATTATGATATTGATTAAAATTAATTGTTCTTCCTGACTTGACTATGCCCGTGTGGAAGAGCAGAAGGGTCAGAGTGAATTGTGGATAAGAGCATGAAAGAGCAAGGCAAATATCAGAGGTCAAAATTTTATAAGGCCTATTAATTTTTAGAAACTGTATATAGAACTGATTGAAAATTATCCAGGACATATATGCCCTTAATCCAAATCAATTGTGTTGGTATATTCCACTGTTTTATAATTATAAATATTATAATCTGAACATTCCAGTGGTAATTATAATTTATTAAGGGCAATTCCAATATTCACAATGCATTTTAATCAATCATACCCTGTACCTATCTTGCAAAAGATGAAGCCATATATTTTAAAACTTTGCTGTTAGTTTTATTGCTTTAATTCACCAGTGTTTAGTTTTCCCCTATGTAAACACAGGAATTCTCCCCCAAAGCACCAAAGATTAATCAGACAAAATCAACAAACATTTGCTGTTCAATAAATGAGTGCATGGCTATAAGGAGGAGATAATTTAAAAAGCTAAAAAAGAAAAGGCTGACACAACAGCCTTTTGCCAAACATGTAAGAGAGCAAGGCCATATGTCTCCCTGGATTTATGAGAAGAAACCTTAGTCTCCCTGGCAGCACCAAGAAAAATGCAGAGGTTTTGAACTGAAATCATTGGTCAGCAATTCCACTCACTTTCTTGATTTCCCCCAATTCAGAGCAGCATTGGGGAGGTCTGAGGGACAAAAGTGAATAAAAGCAACTTAAAATGCCAGAGAAGGTGATAACTGTCTTACTAATTATCTGCAAGCAGAATGATCACTAGTAAATATTTTCCTGGCTGAGATTTACACATCCTACAGGCTAGGGAGACCTGGAGGGTGTAGAGTGTCTCTGAGAGTAAAGACAAAACATGGAGTTTTCAGAATGTGTATCTCCACACTGGTATCCAAATGAAAACACAGTGCTTGAATTCCAATGCGAACTGGTATTTACTGATGACAGAATCATTTTGTGAACTTATACTATAATAACCAAAGCTCGTTCCATTGGTTGTAAAAGTTCTGGCAGATCTCTTTACCCTCTCTTTGTCTCAGTTCCTCACATGTAAAATAATAATAATAATAATAATGCCAACTTTACAGATTTTTTGTGAGAATTTACTAACGTAGCACTTTAAATAATTTAGAACAGTTAATACTTAAAATTATTATTGTGTTATTATTATTGACTAATGTATGTATCTTTTTTCTATAGAATCAGAAATTCTTGCTTTGCTATTTTTCCCTTTTTTCAAGTAAATTTCATTTCATTTCCTATGCATATGTCATATGTTTAAAGTTCAGAATAGGACAAAGAAAGGTAGCTTTGCTTCCCTTCTAGAATATCATGTGATAGTTAATATTGAGTGTCAACTTGATTGGATTGAAGGAGGCAAGTATCTGTGAGGTGTATCTGTGAGAGTGTGGTCAAAGGAGATTAACATTTGAGTCAGTGGACTGGGAGAGGCAGACCCACCCTCAATCTGAGTAGGTACAATCTAATCAGCTGCCAGCGTGGTTAGGATAAAAGCAGGCAGAGGAACAAGGTAGGACTAGATGGGCTAAGTCTTCGGGCCTTCATCTTTCTTCTGTGCTGGATGATCCCTGCCGTCAAACATTGAACTCCAAGTTCTTCAGCTTTTGGACTCTTGGACTTACACCAGTGGTTTGCCAGAGGCTGTTAGAACTTCAACCACAGATTGAAGGCTGCACTGTCGACTTTCCAACTTTTGAGGTTCGGGGAATCAGACTGGCTTCCTTGCTCCTCAGCTTGCAGACAGCCTGTTGTAGGACTTCACCTTGTGACTGTATCAGTAAATACTCCTTAAGAAAATCCCCTTCATATATACATCTATCCTATTAGTTCTGTCCCTCTAGATAACTCTAATAGATATCATAACATCATATCCCTTTTGCCCTCTGTGATGATAAGAAACCTCTGGAGTTTCTAAGCAGATCCTTTCCCATTTTGTATTCTCTGTATGACCATTTCTCATCTCAAACTAAATACTATCTACAGACAAACCAAAAGCTAGATAATAAAATAGCTGGTTTTCTATAGGCTTATTTTCTTAAAACTAGAAACATATAATCATTCACTTCAGACTGGCATGATTTTAAAAATCATGACTCATATTCATTTCATATTACTACTGAGGCCCAGGGAGACTAATCTACTTGCCTGAGAATATAGGCCATGAGTGGGAAGCCAGGACAAGGATCCACTATGCATGGATCCTTGCAAACCTACCTTGCATAATGTCCATGCAAACCTACCACACGTCCTCAAATTTCCACAAAGAGTTTGCAGGTACACTGTGGCATCACCCGGCTTTTTAAACACCTATTCTGTTAAATACCTATTCTAACTTTGCCAAACTGAGAGTAGCAGCACTTAGTATTCCATACCATTTAGGAGTCAGAAATATTTTTACTGCACTTTAATTCCAGGTGGCATCAGAGTGGCATGAAAGGGTTAATATCATCCCCTAACAAGTACTTATGTTATCCAAGAGCAATCCTTTAAAAAACAGAAAAACAAATAGTGTTCATGGGTCTGTATCTAATATTGGAATCGGTCTACATGTTCCCATAAAGTCCCTGAAATCATTTATTTTTTACAGCATCATTCAATAATTGATGTGTAAAATGATAATACTGACTTTGTAACAAAGATTCCATTATAGCCCATAAACTTCACTTTTAAAAAAGGAGATGAGAATGTAATCCATTTTAGAAAAATGTCCATTAAAGTGACTGTTTTTTCAAGTTTGATATTTAGAGTATAATAATGTAGCCAACTTCCTACTGAACAGTTCCTTTCAGAGCAACATGTCCAAAATAAACTCAATGTCCACCCTCAAATCATCTCCTACATCCTTCCTTCTCTCAAGAAATTAGATCAAATTCCTGCAAAAATCCAGAGACTTGACCTTGACACTCCCCTCTCCTACACCTGCCAGAATCAAGCACGCAATTTTAATCTCATATATGAAATGCCTCTTGGTATTACCTACTCCTCTCACACCTCACTGTGCACTATTTGGCTCTAAGCAGACATCCTTTCCTACACAGAATACATGGAATAATGCCATATACTCCTACCCAGACCTCCTGGAAAGAATAGCTCTTCTCTATTCCATTTTCTACATTGTATCCACCGCAATCTCTCTGTGACACAACTCGTATCCTGTTTGCTTTGATTTTTAAGTCCATTCAGTGGCTTCCCACTTTTAATCCATTCAGTGTATCTTATTCATTCATTTAGTTATCCATATAATGAAAAAGACACATCAAACCCATATCCAAATCAAATCTAGGACTGTAATAATACCCTACATTCAGTCAAAATGTTCACCCCCATCTAATACCCCAATCTCCCACACACATGACAGACAACATCCTAATTCCCATATTCATAACTAGCATTGTTTGGCTTTTGAAAAGTTTTGTTGTAGTTTTCTATATTCCTAAATTCTACATTTTTAAAATTTTAGTTATTTTTAGTGTTTTAAGCAGTATTATACTGTGTATAATCTTTGAAGGATATAACTTTTTTCTTTTTTTATAATTTTATTTTAGATTTGGGGTATACGTGCAAGTTTGTTACATGGATATACTGTATGATGCTCAGGTTTGGGGTACAAATTATCCCATCATACAGGCTGTGAACATAGTACCCAATAGGTAGTTTTTGTACATAATTAACTATTATATGTTCAAGATTCAATCGTGTTGATGGAAGTCAAAATGAACTGCATTCATTTTAACTACTAAACTACTATATAAGATTTCCTTGTATTGATATACCAACATTTATTCATCAATTTTTCCATTAATAGATCTATGGGTTATTTTCAGGCTTTATTTTTATGAATTGTAGTGCTATGGATATTTTGTTTATGTGAAATAGATTATCTTGGGTATATGACTTTAAGTGCTGAGTTACATATGAATGTTCAGATTTCAGAGATAATGCCCAACTGTTCTCTGAAGTTATTATAAAAATGGAGAGACACATCACCTTTAGCAATTGGTATTATCAGCCATTTATAGTGTTTGCCAACTGACTAAATACAAGTGATATATCACTGTAGCCTTGATCTGCATTTTTCCAAGTAAAGCTCATGTTAATTATTTCTTCACAAATTTATTTGCTATATGTGTTTCATTTTCTATGAAGTGTCACTTCAGTTCTGTTGCCTACTTTTTCTATTGGATTATTTGGGTTTTTCTTATTAGTTATAGAAAATTTTCATATATACTTGATATATATAACAATCGAGTTACTTATATGTACTTAATAATTTGTCAATTGCATTTTCTTTATATATATTCTACGATTTTTAACTTCTCTTTTTACCTTCTTTAAGGTACATTTGAATGAACTAACTTTCTCAAGTTTAACATAGTCAAATTTCTCAATATTTTGTGGTAATTTTTTTATGTTTTAAGAATTTTTTTATTCCAAGGTCTTATAGATGTCTAAATATTTTTCTGCTAAAGTTTTAGCTTTGTTTTTGACATTTAAGTCCTAAATCCAAACTTCAAGACATGAGTTAGGCATCCAATTTCATCTCTTTCCACATGGATTGCCACTTTTATTCTCGGTTCCGTTTATTGAACAGCCTCTCTTTTCCCCATTGATCTGCAGTGCCTCTCCTGTCATATACAGAATGTTCCAAACATATGTACATATGTGGTTCGCCATCAGAGGGCTAATTCTCTTCCTTTGGACAATTTGTCTCCCCCTGTGCTCCTCTGTTCCAATTATATAGCCTTAATTACTCTAAATTTTAAGAGTTGTTACTTGTCACATCCCCACTCTGTATTTTTCCCCTTTAGAAGTATCCTGGGCTTTCTGGAATCTTTATCATTCCATTAGAATTTTAGTATTTTTTTGCTTTTTACTAGTTATTTCCTACTCTTATGCTGTAAACCTAAATTTTAATGTTACAGCCTTTGTGAAGGTTCATTTTTTTTTTCACTTTTTTGAGATGAAGTCTCACTATATTGCCCAGCCTGGACTCAAACTCCTGAACTCAAGCAATCCTCCCACCTCAGCTTTCTGAGTACCTGGGATTACAGGCACACACCACCATGCCTGGCTTGGGAAATGTTATCCAATACTCTAGATCCAGTGTCCTCTTCTTCCCGATCCCAATATCAATTATGTTTTGTAATCATTTCTAACTTATTTTACCTTTTTAGTTGAATATATATTCAGTCATTCGTTGCATAATGATGGGGAAGTGTTCTGAGAAGAGCATCACTAGATGATGTCATCATTGTGCAAACATCATAGAATGTACTTACACAAGACTAAATAGTACAGCCTACAGCACACTTAGGCTGTATGGTATAGCCTATTGCTCCCAGGCTACAAACACGTTTAACATGTTACTACGTTCAATACTATCAGAAATTATAACACAATTGTAAGTATTTGTGTATCTAAACATATCCAAACATAGAAAAGGTACAGTAAAATGTTATAATTTGTTTAACTTTTATTTTAAGTTCAGGGGCACATGTGCAGGTTTGTTCCATCAGTAAACATGTGTCATGTGGGTTTGTTGTACACACTTGTTCATCACCCAGGTTTTAGGCCTAATACTCATTACTCATTAGTTATTTTTCCTGATCTTCTGTCTCCTCCTGCCCTCAACCCTAGTGTGTGTTGTTCCTGTCTACATGTCCATGTGTCCTTATTGTTTAGCTCCCACTTATAAATGAGAACATGAGCTATTTGGTTTTCTGCTCCTGCATTAGTTTGCTAAGGCTAATTGCCTCCAGCTCCATCCATGTCCCTGCAAAGGACATGATCTCATTCTTTTTTATGGCTACATAGTATTCCATGGTATATATGTACCACATTTTCTTTATCTAGCCTATCATTGATGGGCATTTAGGTTGATTCCATGTCTTTGCTAATATGAATAGTGTTGCAATGAACATATGCATGAATGTCTCTCTATTTTTTTTTATTTTTTTATTTTTGGCTGTGTTCCAAAAAAAGTTTA
This sequence comes from Mandrillus leucophaeus, assembly GCF_000951045.1. Taxonomy (NCBI): domain Eukaryota; kingdom Metazoa; phylum Chordata; class Mammalia; order Primates; family Cercopithecidae; genus Mandrillus; species Mandrillus leucophaeus. Next base: position 825,043 of record NW_012109597.1, on the reverse strand, counting down.
TTTACAAAAACAGGTGGTGGTCCAGATTTGGCCCATTAGTGTGTATCTTGCCAATCCCTGCACGAAAAGGTTCTTTTTATTATTATTATTACTATTATTATAATACTTTAAGTTCTAGGGTACATGT
>NW_012109597.1:820393-822271 GCF_000951045.1 Mandrillus leucophaeus | reverse complement strand
TGTGGCCAAAAATCATGTGAAAAAAACTAACTCAATGTCGGTGATCATTACTAAAATATTATGGGATCACCATCATATATGTAGTCAGTTGTTGACCAAAAAATCATTATATGTCACATGATTACACACACACACACACACACACACACAGAGTCACAAAAATACATATAGAAAGAGAAAAATGTTTACTATATATTTGACTTTAAGCTCCATGACAGGTGGGAGCCTTGTTCCTTTATGTCCCAAATGTCAGGGACCTCAGTTATATCCCCAGGATTTGCATACAGTAAGAACTTAATAAATAATTAATTAATTGATTAATGAAGGATTGAATGAAAATATCTCAAAAATTAACTAATAGTGTATGCTAATATTGGGTCCTTATGAATTGTTTAAAATTTAGACATATAAGTGATCTCAGAAACTGCCTACTCCAAAACCTTTGCTTTGATAATGGACATGCACAGGTTCAGAAGGATCTTTTTATAAGTAAAAAAGCCTGTCTTTAGCAGACCTAAAATATGAAAAATTCAGTTAGGTACATTTTGCATAGCATCATCTGCTTACAAATAAAATATTTTGAAAACAAGATACAAATTCCTAAAGTAAAATTCTGAAATAAGTGACGATTGAAAATGAAATTAAAACCCTCAAGTCTATTTTCCATTTATTCAAGACAAATAGTATTAATATAAAACTTGAAAGTAGTACAATGTACTGAATGTTTGTGTCTCTGCAAAATTCATATACTGAAATCCTAACCTCAAAGTGATATTAGGAGATAGGGCCTTTGGGGGGTGATTAAGTCATGAAGGTGGAACCTTCACGAATGCGATTAGTGTCCTTACAAAATATGCCCCAGAGAGATTTCTCAACTATTCTGCCTAGTGAAGTTAGTGAGAAGACAGCTGTTTATAAGGAATAGGCCCTTATCAGAAATTGCATCTGCTAGCACCTTCATCTTGGAATCCCCAGTCTACAAAATTGTAAGAAATAAATATCTGCTCTTTGTTAGCCACCAAGTCTATATTTTTTAACAACTTGAATTAAGTAAAACAACAAGTCTTATAAACAAAGAGAACAACAGTTTAATTACAATTTAAGTACAAGGAAAAGTTATTTTTGCCTTGCATTGTTAAATTTCACATTTTGAGATTTAAGACTTAAGGAGCATTAAGGACATAAACCAGCAAAACTGTACCTTTTTGTTACTTGTAGAAAAGCCTATCAAAGTTTTGCTGAATCAGATTGTAACATTTTTGTGTGTGTGTGACCAACCTAGATGGTTTCCTTCAACAAATGACAGAGTGATCATTCCAAACTGATGTAATCCATCAAAAACACTTTTCTACATTCAGCCAAGCAGCAACTCAACTGATTTTGACAAAGAAGCTGAAAAGGCTGATTAATTCTGGAGTTTTAACTAAAGATCAGCAAATCATTCCCCATGTTCATTTGTCAAAAACACGGACTTATAACGTTCCCCTCTCAGAATAACTGTAGTATAAAGGCATAAAAAATGCATGTAAACTACCTAAATGGGTCTAGCATCAGTCACTCCCAAAATTTTTTTAATTATTTATATTAGTTAAAATCTAAAATGAAAGCTCCATTTTAAAAGACAAGGAAGCGATTCAGGATTTCCCTAAATGAACAAGAGTATTTTTGTAATCTAAAGCAAACTCAACATATCTAAAATACTCTTTGAACAAAAATTAAATTTTGGAAAAGCTCTTCTGTTTCCCTAAACTTCATATAACCTGAGAGTGTTAATGAAATTCTGCTTATTAAAATATTTTGTTCAATAAATATCTCAAAAATATCTATAACATTAAAAGCAGATCACGTTCATTAAATAAATGTAAATCTCAACTTGAT
>NW_012109597.1:819050-819602 GCF_000951045.1 Mandrillus leucophaeus | reverse complement strand
CAACCCTAGTGTGTGTTGTTCCTGTCTACATGTCCATGTGTCCTTATTGTTTAGCTCCCACTTATAAATGAGAACATGAGCTATTTGGTTTTCTGTTCCTGCATTAGTTTGCTAAGGCTAATTGCCTCCAGCTCCATCCATGTCCCTGCAAAGGACATGATCTCATTCTTTTTATGGCTACATAGTATTCCATGGTATATATGTACCACATTTTCTTTATCTAGCTTATCATTGATGGGCATTTAGGTTGATTCCATGTCTTTGCTAATATGAATAGTGTTGCAATGAACATATGCATGAATGTCTCTTTATTTTTTTTTATTTTTTTATTTTTGGCTGTGTTCCAATAAAAGTTTATTTACAAAAACAGGTGGTGGTCCAGATTTGGCCCATTATGTGTATCTTACCAATTCCTGCACAAAAAGGTTCTTCTTCTTCTTATTATTATTATTATTACTATACTTTAAGTTCTAGGGTACATGTGCATAACCTGCAGGTTTGTTACATATGTATACTTGTGCCATGTTGCTGTGCTGCACCCATCAACTCGTC
>NW_012109597.1:813482-814925 GCF_000951045.1 Mandrillus leucophaeus | reverse complement strand
TCCCACCAACAGGAAATAAGTGTTCCTTTTTATGCACAACCTTGCCAGCATATGTTGTTTTTTTGACTTTTTAATAGTAGCCATTCTGATTGGCATGAGATGGAATCTCATTGTGGTTCTGATTTGCAATTATCTAATAATCAGTGATGCTGAGCTTTTTTTCTAGTCCCATTAAATTGCCATTAACATTCTTCACAGAAACAGAAAAGACTATTTTAAAATTCATATGAAGCCCAAAAAAAGCCCAAAAGCCAAAGCAATCCTAAGCAAAAAGAACAAAGCTAGAGGCATCATGCTATTCGACACCAAACTATACTACAGGGCTACAGTAACCAAAACAGCATGGTACTGGTACAAAAACAGACATATAGACCGATGGAACAGAATACAGAACCCAGAAATAAGACTGCACACCTACAATTATCTTATCTTTGACAAACCTGACCAAAATAGGCAATTGTGAAAGGATTCCCTATTCAATAAATGGTGCTGGGAGAACTGGCTAGCCATATGCAGAATATGGAAACTGGACACCTTCCTTACATTATATGGAAAATTAACTCAAGATGGATTAAAGACTTGAATATAGTAAAACCCCAAACTATAATAATCCTGGAAAACAACCTAGGCAATACCATTCAGGACATGGACACAGACAAAGATTTCATGATGAAGACACCAAAAGCAATTGCAACAAAAGCAAAAATTGACAAATGTGATCTAATTAAACTAAGAAGCTTCTGCAGAGCAAAAGAAACTAACAACAGGGTAAACAGACAACCTACAGAATGGGAGAAAATTTTTGCACTCTATGCATCTGACAAAGGTCTAATATCTTGCATCTATAAGGAACTTAAAACAAATTTACAAAAAAAAAAAAAACACTACAAAGTGGGCAAAAGACATGAACAGACACTCCTCAAAAGAAGACATACATGTGGCCAAAAATCATGTGAAAAAAACTAACTCAATGTCGGTGATCATTACTAAAATATTATGGGATCACCATCATATATGTAGTCAGTTGTTGACCAAAAAAATCATTATATGTCACATGATTACACACACACACAGAGTCACAAAAATACATATAGAAAGAGAAAAATGTTTACTGTATATTTGACTTTAAGCTCCATGACAGGTGGGAGCCTTGTTCCTTTATGTCCCAAATGTCAGGGACCTCAGTTATATCCCCAGGATTTGCATACAGTAAGAACTTAATAAATAATTAATTAATTGATGAATGAAGGATTGAATGAAAATATCTCAAAAATTAACTAATAGTGTATGCTAATATTGGGTCCTTATGAATTGTTTAAAATTTAGACATATAAGTGATCTCAGAAACTGCCTACTCCAAAACCTTTGCTTTGATAATGGACATGCACAGGTTCAGAAGGATCTTTTTATAAGTAAAAAAGCCTGTCTTTAGCAGACCTAAAA
>NW_012109597.1:803113-811527 GCF_000951045.1 Mandrillus leucophaeus | reverse complement strand
TGAATTAAAGTAATTTTATAGTATACTTGAAATTATCTTTTTCACTTAACATACAGCCTGCAATCTGGTAAATCTGCATACCACCATGTGTTTTGTTTTAAAAACTGGTTGTTTTATTTCAACTGTTTTGGAAGTCTTTAGTGGTGTCATTCATGCACAGTTCGTTTGCTAAAATCGCCACCTGTCTCACTTTAGTGGTTTTTCCGTTTTATGTTATGTGCTTGGTCTTTAAAGGCTTTTGGCTTCTAGGAGCCTAGATTTAAAATTCTGCCCAGTTTGAATGTTCACTAAACTGTTCTTTTCATACAGTCATAGAACACCAGAATTTATTAGGTTCAACACTGTCTTAGAGGTTAGCTAACTGTTCTTATTTCTTCCAAGAAGACACCTAAGACCAAGAAAAGTAAAGTAACTTCCCCATGGTTAAACATGCATTAATAGTGCTGCCAAAATGCTCTTCTAACTCACTAAGGCAAAACTCTTCTGATTCTGAAGTTTCTTATTTTGTCAAGGCATCTCTATAAAAATATTTGCTTCATAAGCACTTACCCCTCAATGCAGGCAGCAGAGATCTCTCCTTCTTATCATCACATTTGTTACATTCACTGAAGTACAGCAGTAAGAAGACATCAACAAGAACCCACATCAATGAAGTGGCTAGAACCACCTTGCAGTAAACAAATCTCCTCATGTCTTTCCTTGATTTCTAGTTAACACACAGATTGAAGACAAATGCTACTGTGATAAATCCAAGCCACACAGGTGAACTCCAAGATAAAAGCAGCATACATTCCACTGTATTAAAAAAAAAGAAGAAGAAAATTTCATTAATTGTACACATAGATTTTTGGATAAAGAACATATAACATTAAATGTAGGACTTACTTAGTGCTCTCAAATATATCAGCACTCAAGCCTTCGAATCCAAAATTAAAAGCCTAAATAAATGAAAGTTGCCAGCAAGCTAGTTGGCTAACATTTTAATACCTAATACTAGATCTGCCACTACTCTGCTAGGCCCTTGACAAACTATTTGATTCCTTTAAGTTGTATTGTAATGACCTTAAAGTCATATCATGATATTCTTTATAGCACCAGGTTGTCAAACAGTGCAATTCTGAGTTTACTCTAATTCAGTACTTCTGATTAGCCAATAATACTGAAATAGAAATCATCCTAGGATACATTATATTATAGCATCTAAGATCTGGCCTTTATAGACAGACACGTCTAGGTCCATACACCTCCTAGGAATAGAAGACTTTCTAAGCCACAGTTTCCTCGCATGTATAATGTGGATAGAAATGCCAAACCTAAACCTCATTTGTTATGAGGATTACGTAGAATCATACTTATAAAGCATCTTGCAGAACACATAATTATCAAAACATAAAACAGAGCTGGGCATGGTGGCTCACACCTGTAATCCCAGCACTTTGGGAGATCGAGGCAGGTGGATCACCTGAGGTCAGGAGTTTGAGACCAGTCTGGCCAACATGGTAAAACTATGTCTGTACTAAAAATACAAAAATTAGCCAGGCATGGTGGCACATGCCTATATTCCCGGCTACTCGGGAGGCTGAGGCAGGAGAATCACTTGAACGTGGGAGGTGGAGGTTGCAGTGAGCCGAGACTGCACCACTGCACTCCAGTCTGGGTGACAAGAGCGAAACTCTGTCTCAAAAAAAATAATACATACATACATAAAAATAAAATAAAATAAATATATAAAATAACAAAAATTGTTCTCATATTCTTAAGTAGAGCAATTACAAGACATGATTAATAATTACATAGCCTCCAAAATCCCAGCTGATCTGCAGAGAAAGTATCTACAATAAATATGTATTTAGAATAAATAGCATGCATCCAGTTTATCAGAGGAAAAACATATTAATATAAATGATTTAAAATAATCAGAGCAAGAATTCTAACGGCTATAACAAAGATAGACACATAATTATTAAGAGACATTTTCCAAGGTAAGTGTAGAATGAATACCTTACACATATTTGTTTTATTTATACTACATTGAGCATTTTATTTATACTACTACATTTGTTTAACTACCTGGTTAACCAACTTTTATCTATAAAGTAAGTAAATCAGACAAAACATAATCTGATGCCATTTGTTACATTTCAAATAATACCAAGTAAAATATAAACTTATTGATGTGAATAAGATAAGTGATGAAGTTTTGACAGAGCTATTTGGGGTGAACAGTATTAAATACAAAGACACTTGAAATATTTCATTAACGTGTGTCTCAGAATAAAAACATCAAAGTATAATTTGATAAGCACAAGCTCTTCAAATTAACAGCAGCTGACAGCACCATAAAGCAACAGAAATTCTGTCGCCTGTTATAACCAACCTAAACTAGCAACAAATTCAAAATTCACATAAAGTGCCAGTTACAAAATAATTATTGTAACAGATTTTATTTTAGTAACTACAAAAAAATTACATTTACATTTATTCAGAATATATATATACACACACATATAAAATGGAGAGATATATGTAAATCCAAAGAATACATGACATTTGGGTGTTTTTTTCTTAGAAAAAGTAACATGTTATTATCTACTTTGTTTCATTTCCACTTTAATTTTCTATAAAAATGATAGCTAAATATTGGAAATCAGCCTCTAAACCTGATAATAAAGGAGTTATTGTCCCATACTTATTTCCTGTTACTGTGTACATTCTTTTCTAAATTTGAGATATGAAACAATTCAAGCTATCAAATTTTCTGTATTCAGTCTTAAGATAGGGTAGATCCTTTCAGTTTATCATAGAAAATAATTCCATGGAGAAGTACATATAACATTGATGGTCACTACACAGTCATCCCCAAGTTTACAAGGAGTACCTTATACATAAATGATCCTGGAAGATGTAAACAGCACCATGCCTGGCTCTGATATCAAATAAAGAGATGACCTTAGGTAGGTATCTTGCTTTTCAGTGCTTCATTTGTTTTTAACATATTTCCTGTCCCATCAATCTCACAAAATATTGTGAAGCTTAAGCAAGATAAAGAATTTAAAATATTGTTTAAGAAAAGATGAAGAATATTACTATAATAGAAAATCTGAAATCACTCAGTATTAATTAAATATTAAAATGTCTAAGCTAAGTCATTTCCTAATAAGAGCCTAACAGCTGAGGTTATTGAGAATTTAATTTAAACTTTAGTTATGATAAAAAGTCAAAATTACATATTATTGCCACTTCAAGTAGTATTCAAATTATCCTGAATTCATAGCCTGGTAGCACTATATATTAAGACATTAGCACTGAAAGAATACTAACTATACCATTTCATGTGAAAAACTAAGTTGCTGTTTAAACTTCTTATCTAATTACGAAACAGACTCTCCTTATTTTTTTAAGTTTTTAAATTTTATCTACATCTTGAAAACACCTAAGCCTTGAAAACAGGCTAAACTTTATCATTCACAGAGATCTAATCCCCTGGCACTTATAAAATAATAATCTTGTATATTGTATTTCAATATTCCTCTTAAGAGAAGAAAACTGAGCAGAAAAATGGTACTTTAAACACAGAATACTAATCAACATAAGCACAGTTGGTGGCCCAGGTTTATCTAAGAGAGTCAGCGTCTGCATTATGTTTCTATTCCAGGAAACCCCTACTTATTTGCAAATACTGTTCTGTTTCTCAAACAGTCAGAAAATCCAAGTTCTTCAATATCCCTGGCTTGCCAAGCCAATGTAGTGCATGAGCAACTTGTCTCAACTACAGCCTTTTCTATCCAATACTATTACCCTTTTCCTAATTGTTTCAAAAACATTAAGTAATGGTATCAGCAAGATTGTCTACATTATAGTATTTTTACTTGAAAATGTGTACCATATTTCCTATCTTTATTAAAAATTGATTTTAAGGCTGGGCACAGTGGCTCATGCCTGTAATCCCAGAACTCTGGGAAGCCGAGACGGGCGGATCATCTGAGGTCAGAAGTTGGAGACCAGCCTGGCCAACATACTGAAACCCTGTCTCTACTAAAAATACAAAAATTAGCCGGGCATGGTGGTGTGTGCCTGTAATCCCATCTACTCAGCAGGCTGAAGCAGCAGAATGGCTTGAACCTAGGAGGCAGAGGCTGCAATGAACAGAGATCGCACCACTGTACTCCAGCCTGGGCAACAAGAGAGAAGCTCCATCTCAAAAAAAAAAAAAAAAAATTATTTTTAAAAATAAGAAATAAATCTGGAAAAATCTTATTACTTTTTTGAGTGAAGGTTAGTGACAGTGGCTTTGTCACTATGTTGTTAAAAAGAAAAAAAGTTTTTGTTTTTGCTTTGGTTTGTTATTTGTTGTTCTTTTTTAATTAGGAAGTTATTACTCAGGGAATCTACTTTACTTGCTATTAGACATATTTTTATCTATAGTCATAAACTTTCTTTTGTAGAAAATTGTGTAATGGGAGCAAATTTTTTCAGTCTATTTTATGAGGCTATCCTTGAGGCTGCCAAGGGATCCTGGAAACTAGTATAAGGCTGCTGGTAATCCTTCCAGAAGTTTCAGGCACTCAGCATACTTTAAATGTTTTAAATAGGCAGGAGCTTCTGTGAGCTAATGACCAAATAATTTTGCAGAGTTTGGTTTATAGGCTGATAAATGTAGTGAGTAAGCCCTGAAAAAACACCATAAATTAGCTTCAGGTCTGACTGATAGGGAAACAGATCTTTGCATGAATAAAGATAAAAAACTGGCCGGGCACAGTGGCTCACACCTATAATCCCAGCAATTTGGGAGGCCGATGCACGTAGATCACCTAAAAGTAAGGAGTTCGAAACCAGCCTGATCAACATGGCGAAACTCTGTCTCTATTAAAAATGTAAAAATTAGCTGGGCATGGTGGTGGACTCCTGTAATCCCAACTACTCAGGAGGCAGAGGCAGGAGAATCACCTGAACCTGCGGGGCAGAGGTTGCAGTGAGCCAAGAGTGTGCCATTGCACCCCAGCCTGGGCAACAGAGCAAGACTCTGTCAAAACAGACAAACAAACAAACAAAAAAGACAAAAACTTAAGTTAAACCCAGGAAATCCACTCACAGCCTAAACCAAAGTGTCCACTGTAATAACCACATCACACTAAAGGTTAAACTAAGAGACAAAGAAGCCAACAAATATAGTGCTAAATAAATGCTTTTTACTGAAAGATGGTAGAAGAGAAGAAATAAACAAAACTGAAGAAAAACAACAAAAAAGTCCTCATTTGCATATCAACTAAGGAAAGGGAGAATATTGATAACATAAAGTTCAATTCTTAGGAGGGAACCTAACATAGGCTGTAAAAGAAAACGTTTCAGAGTTACTTTGTCATGATTTGAGTCTGGGTTCCAACACTCACTAATTGTGCAACTTGATTCAAGTTCCTTAAATGTTTAAGGCCTTGGTTTTCCTATTCACAGAATGTGAATAATAGTAGTTACCTTGTAAGACTAGGATGAGTACAGGGATGTAACATGTAACCTCTTATAACTGTGCCTGGCACATAAGAATTCATTATACATTAGTTATTATTACTAGTAGTAACACTTACATTGTTTTCATCAGAAACATCAGTGAAAGAGCCAGAGAAAATAATGAGGATTCTCCCTGCCCACCCTTGAGGAAACATTGCATGCTCAGTGTGTAGGCGTTCAGGGGATTGGAGAACAAGAGCACCACGTAGCAGAACTATTTTAGATGTAGTTTCTAACGTGGTATGAGTTACACAAGGTTTTACAATAGCAAAAACCAAACGAAATGTGCACTTAAAATCAATGCATTTCACTCTGTGTAAATTGTACCTCCCTTTTAAAGGTAAATAGGTACCATATGATTCCCTGATATCATCAACTTTTGAATTAAATAAATTGTAGTCATAGGTTCACCAGATAGGAGAGCTTCTACTTAATGCCTTTGTGATCTCATTTCCTACCATGTTCACATCAGTCACTTAGGTCTCCTGGCTGTTCCTTAAATATGCCAATTACTAGCTTGCCTCAGCCCATGTGTGATTGTGCTTTCTCTGCCCAGTCGTAGGTTCATGGCTCCCTGCTCTTGTTTCCTTCAGATCTTCCTTCCTTCCTGCTCAAATGTCACATCACCAAGAGCTTTCCTATCAGCCTATATAAAACAGCACACACACCTTACTCACTCTCTATCTTCTCACCCCACTTAACTTTCCTTCTTAGCAATTATCACCCCCAATTTACTGAAAAATTGTGGGTTTTTTGTTTCTTATTTGTCTCCCTTTCTTAAGTGGTAAGCTATATGAGAACAGGATTACACTTCTCTTACATACACCCTCTCTAACTCCAGTATATTTACATTTTAAAACTACAGCATTTGTTGTTATGGGCTGAATTGCCCTTGCCTGCCACATTCCAAAAATTCATGGGTTCAAGTCCTAACCCCTAGTATCTTAGAATGGAACCATATTTGGAAATAGGGGATTTAAAAAGGTAATTAGACGAAATGAGGTGAGATGGGTGGACCCTAATCTAATCTGACTGATACCCTTCAAGGAGGAGATTAGGACACAGGAAAACCACGTGAAGACACAGAGAGAAGGCAACCATTTGTCGATCACAAAAAGAGGCCTCAGAATAAAATCAACACTGCTGACATCTTGATTTTGGACTTCTAGCCTCCAGAACTGTGAGAGAAAATACATTTTTATTGTTTAAGGCACCCAGTCTGTGGTATTCATTATAGCAATCCCAGCAAAGGAAAACACTGGCTAGTTAAACCCACTTTCCTGTACTCCACTTCTACATGCAAACAGGTGAATATGGCTGGCACGAAACTCCCAAATTATTCCACCTCTTCTCATTTTAAATCTATGCCCACATTGCAGTGGAGTCCAAATCAATCTCCATCTTTCAGACAACAATTTTGCAGTTTATTTGACTTCCTTATACTGTCATCTCCACACTTTCTTTTTCTCATGGCTGATCACTATGCATCTACATTTAACAGAGAACATATAAACAATCAGGAGAGAATTTTGCATACTACCATGTTAAATGTATCGCTTGCTTGTTTCTATTACCCCCATACCAAATTTGGCAAGTCCAGCTGTTACCATGGTGAACTGTCCCTTTAAGTCCCCTGCCCTCACATATTCAAGGATTTGACTTTTCTGTATTAGTTTATCTTTTCTAACAAGTCATTATTACCAACATGCAAAGATGTTATATTCATAATAATCTTTGAATAAAGTAATTTCACCACACATCTCTCTTCAGGTACCCCTACATCCATCTATTCACGCGTAATGTAAAACTTTTGAAAATAATGATGTATGTCTATATATCCCTATCCTCCCATACTCTCTTAAACTTCACAGGCTTTAGGTCCTGCCACTATGTGGAAATCTTATGTGACAAGGTCAGGGTCAAATCCAATGATCAATTCTTAATCATTATCTTACACAAATCCTCAGCAGCATTTGGTACAGGTTGGCCAAAAACCGTGTACTCCTTTCTAGCAACTTGTTTCTTTCACATTTTATATTTGATTGTGCAGCAAATTCTGTTGGCTCCACTTTCAGATTTGTGCCACTTTTCACCAATTCCACCACTCCAACTATAGACCAAGCAGCCGCCAGGATTCTGAAATGCTGCCTTAGATTGTTTTAAAAAAAGTTTTATTGAGATATAATTCATATATCTGATAATTCACTCATTGTATCATTCAAAGTATACAATGCAATATAGTCACACAGTTGTGTGTCTATCACCACAATTAATTTTAGAGCATTTCCTTTTCTCAAAAAGTAAACCACTCCCCTTTGCTAGAACCCTAAATCGTACCATCATCCATAGACATAGGTAATCACTAATCTGATTCATTGCCTATGAATTTGCCTATTTTGAATGTTTCATATAAATTGAATCATACAATATGTTGCCTTCATGACTGTCTTCTCTCACTTAGCACAATGTTTTCAATGTTCATTCACGTTGTAGCATATACGAGTACTTCATTTCTTTTTATTGCCAAATAATATTCCATTATACAGCTATATATATTTTATTTATCCATTCATCAGTGGCTGCACATTTATGTTATTTCTACTTTTGACTATTATGAAAAATTTAAGCTGTGAACATTTACATACAAATTTTCTGTAGACATGTTTTCATTGTTCTTGGGTATATACCTAGGTGTAGAATTGCTTGATAATCTGCTATGCCTTAGCATCTTAAATGTACCCCCATTATAATCTATTCTTCACACAAAAGGCAGGTGGTTCCTGTTAAAACTTAAATTTAATGGCCGGGCACATTTGCTCACACCTGTAATCCCGGCACTTTAGGAGGCCGAGGTGGGCAGATCACAAGGTCAGGAGATCGAGACCATCCTGGCTAACACAGTGAAACCC
>NW_012109597.1:795950-803063 GCF_000951045.1 Mandrillus leucophaeus | reverse complement strand
AAAAGGTAATTAGACGAAATGAGGTGAGATGGGTGGACCCTAATCTAATCTGACTGATACCCTTCAAGGAGGAGATTAGGACACAGGAAAACCACGTGAAGACACAGAGAGAAGGCAACCATTTGTCGATCACAAAAAGAGGCCTCAGAATAAAATCAACACTGCTGACATCTTGATTTTGGACTTCTAGCCTCCAGAACTGTGAGAGAAAATACATTTTTATTGTTTAAGGCACCCAGTCTGTGGTATTCATTATAGCAATCCCAGCAAAGGAAAACACTGGCTAGTTAAACCCACTTTCCTGTACTCCACTTCTACATGCAAACAGGTGAATATGGCTGGCACGAAACTCCCAAATTATTCCACCTCTTCTCATTTTAAATCTATGCCCACATTGCAGTGGAGTCCAAATCAATCTCCATCTTTCAGACAACAATTTTGCAGTTTATTTGACTTCCTTATACTGTCATCTCCACACTTTCTTTTTCTCATGGCTGATCACTATGCATCTACATTTAACAGAGAACATATAAACAATCAGGAGAGAATTTTGCATACTACCATGTTAAATGTATCGCTTGCTTGTTTCTATTACCCCCATACCAAATTTGGCAAGTCCAGCTGTTACCATGGTGAACTGTCCCTTTAAGTCCCCTGCCCTCACATATTCAAGGATTTGACTTTTCTGTATTAGTTTATCTTTTCTAACAAGTCATTATTACCAACATGCAAAGATGTTATATTCATAATAATCTTTGAATAAAGTAATTTCACCACACATCTCTCTTCAGGTACCCCTACATCCATCTATTCACGCGTAATGTAAAACTTTTGAAAATAATGATGTATGTCTATATATCCCTATCCTCCCATACTCTCTTAAACTTCACAGGCTTTAGGTCCTGCCACTATGTGGAAATCTTATGTGACAAGGTCAGGGTCAAATCCAATGATCAATTCTTAATCATTATCTTACACAAATCCTCAGCAGCATTTGGTACAGGTTGGCCAAAAACCGTGTACTCCTTTCTAGCAACTTGTTTCTTTCACATTTTATATTTGATTGTGCAGCAAATTCTGTTGGCTCCACTTTCAGATTTGTGCCACTTTTCACCAATTCCACCACTCCAACTATAGACCAAGCAGCCGCCAGGATTCTGAAATGCTGCCTTAGATTGTTTTAAAAAAAGTTTTATTGAGATATAATTCATATATCTGATAATTCACTCATTGTATCATTCAAAGTATACAATGCAATATAGTCACACAGTTGTGTGTCTATCACCACAATTAATTTTAGAGCATTTCCTTTTCTCAAAAAGTAAACCACTCCCCTTTGCTAGAACCCTAAATCGTACCATCATCCATAGACATAGGTAATCACTAATCTGATTCATTGCCTATGAATTTGCCTATTTTGAATGTTTCATATAAATTGAATCATACAATATGTTGCCTTCATGACTGTCTTCTCTCACTTAGCACAATGTTTTCAATGTTCATTCACGTTGTAGCATATACGAGTACTTCATTTCTTTTTATTGCCAAATAATATTCCATTATACAGCTATATATATTTTATTTATCCATTCATCAGTGGCTGCACATTTATGTTATTTCTACTTTTGACTATTATGAAAAATTTAAGCTGTGAACATTTACATACAAATTTTCTGTAGACATGTTTTCATTGTTCTTGGGTATATACCTAGGTGTAGAATTGCTTGATAATCTGCTATGCCTTAGCATCTTAAATGTACCCCCATTATAATCTATTCTTCACACAAAAGGCAGGTGGTTCCTGTTAAAACTTAAATTTAATGGCCGGGCACATTTGCTCACACCTGTAATCCCGGCACTTTAGGAGGCCGAGGTGGGCAGATCACAAGGTCAGGAGATCGAGACCATCCTGGCTAACACAGTGAAACCCCGTCTCTACTGAAAATGCAAAAAATTAGCCAGGCCTGGTGGCGCACGCCTGTAGTCCCAGCTACTCAGGAGGCTGAGGCAGGAGAATCGCTTGAACGTGCAGGTTGCACGTTGTAGGTGCAGGTTGCAGTGAGCCGAGATCATGCCACTGCACTCCAGCCTGGGCGACAAAGTAAGATTCTGTCTCAAAAAAAAAAAAAAAATTAATTCAATTTAATTAGTTATCTTCCCTGTTCTGCTCATTATTGATCAACAGCTTCTATCACATTTAAAATAAATTGTAAATCCTATCCTTGGCCTGAAACACAAGTATTGGTCAACACTAAGAAGGGATGGCAGGAATAAGAATATTTATGGCTCTCTTTGATAAAGGTGCCTACATCACCATCCTACCTGGTTTCAGGTTACAGGGCTGCTGTTTCAGGCCAGTCAGTCACTTCCAGCCATACCACTATGGCCCATGAAACTAAACTGGGTCATATTTGCTGGTTTCCAGACCCATCTACAGTCTGGCAATGTTGTGCCGTTTGTTGCAAAGGCCACCTAATAATATAATGATAGTCAAGGTATTAGATTTTCCAAACTCAATACTCAAGTCTATTACATAAAATGGTATAGTATTTTTATATAACCTATGCACATATTCCTGTAGTCCTTAAGTCATTTCTAGATTATTCATAACACCTAATACAATGTAAGTGCTATGTAAATAGTTGTTATGCTAAATTGTTTTTATCTGTGATTTTATTGTTGTGTTTCTACTTTTACTGTGTTCTTTTGCAAATATTTTCAATCCAAGGTTACTTGAATCTGTGAATGCAGAAACTGCAAACACAGATGGCTAACATTACTGCTAACTGAATCCCTCTACCATGGCCTATGTGGGCAAACATGGGAGGTATAATGGGTCTCTATATATTTTGTAAAAATGTCTCTGTTCCGCTTGCATTTAACACTTTCATATGAAAGCCCTGGGTTAGATTAATAGAGGACTGGAGAGAAGAAAAGCAAAGTTATACTGAAATAGGGCACACAAAATTTCATGGCTGTGGAGAAAGCAATAATTCTGACATCTGGGGAAGAAATGGCTTGTACACCAAGAGCTGTGGGGAAGAGGATGGGTTAATTAACGCTGTGTTTGTCACCCAGCTCCAGAATCAGAGCCTGGCAAAATAATCATATGGCCTGCCTGAGTGAAGTAGCATCTGTGGCTGACAATCCAGCCTGCTGTTCCATTTGTCATCTCTTCCAAGTGCTATGAAACAGAAAAACTCATGTGGGCATGGCCAGTCCTAAACTGCTCTGCTGTGCCTGATGCCATAAATGGCTGCTCCCAAAAAGATACCCTTCCTCCCACCTAAACAAACACAAGAACTTGCATAACATTTTTTCTATCTGGCTGATAGAAATTCACTTGCTTCTCCTGATAGCTGAGCATTTTGGCTTATGCCATGTATACAATCCAGGCTACAACTCTTCAGTGACATGGCACATGCTTAATCAGACCAACGTAGTGATGATCCAAATAAAGTTTAATAAAAAATCCTGATGGGACAGACTTGTATCCCTTTGGGCTATATGTTTGTACATGGGCAGAGTGAGCCATGGACTATCTCTCCATGGAAATTCAGATTCTATTAAATCATCTATTGCAACGGTGAACAAAGATAAGCAGTTATATGTAAACTCCCTTGTATCAGTTGTGCTGGATAATACATTGTTCTTAGACTACTACAGTTTGGCTTTATAGAATAAAACCTATTGATATCCTCTTAGACTTATTTACGGTGACTGAGTACAGGACCATGGGGAAATATGAGTAAAGTCAAAACTCCAGGTTGGCCTAATCCTGTTGTTAGAAGTTCTGTTCATAATAGCCTTATGTAAATACTGTATGAGGAAAAACTAAGTGAATCTGACCCCAGCCACTGTCACATTATTTAGGGTGTTCAATGGAGTGCCATACTCACATGAAAATTCACCAGAAGCCAACATTATGGAAGATCAAGAGTGGATATCATTGAGAGACATTCCTCCACTCTCATAAATTCCTAATACTTCTTACTGGGGATGCCAACAATGCAAGGCCCCAAACACTCCAGGCCACTTTTCATAATTGTGTTTGCAGTAAGGAATATTGAAAAAGGAGGTGAGAAAAAATGGCTACTGTTTGTCCCATCTGGGACAAACACAGGAAGCAAGTGGAACTCACACAAATACATATTGTACTTCTGTAGTCATACCATCTTCATAGAATGGATATCCCTATACACAAGCATGTGTGAAAAGACCAATATGTGACAAACTGCATTGACAGGTGACATCTGATGGCTCATGTACTTCCTGTGCCATGAGTAAAAAATGTCCTTTGCTCTAATACAGAAGTCTATTCTGCCAAAATCCATGAAATAATAACAAGCTAACTTTTAGCTTTTATGTGAGGTGAAATCAAAGTCCAGACCCTTCACAGACCTGAAATCATCACACACAGAAAAAGCAGGAAATATGTATGTGTGCCTGTGTAAATTTTCATATTTCCAGAAAATTTCTAGAAAGATACACTCACTAAACTTGGTAATCTCTGAACAACAGAATTTGCAGTCTTCTGTAAGCCTGAATTTTTACTATAAGCATGTATTACTTTAAGAATAAAACAACCCCCTTAATTACAAAAACTAAAATATTCCTTTCATTTATCCTACAGATACAATTTAGTGCCCACATAAGTGCCAACACCGTGCTAAGACACTAAAGATAAATTCAGAAAAATCCTCTGAGATACTATAAAAGATGACCATCCCCAAGACATGCAGTCGTCAGATTCTCCAAGGTCAACACACACAAAAAAATGTTAAAGGCAACTAGAGAGGAGGGGCAGGTCACCTACAAATGGAACACCATCAGGTTAATAATGGACCTTTCAGTAGAAACCTTATAAGCCAGAAGAGATTGTGGGACCTATATTCAGCATTCTTAAAGAAAAGAAAGTCCAACTAAGAATTTCCTATCCAGCCAAATGAAGCTTCATAAGAGAAAGAAAAATAAAATCCTTTTCAGACAAGCTCATGGAATTTGTCATCACCAGACCCACCTTACAAGAGGTCTTTAAGGGAGTGCTAAACATGAAAATGAAAGACCATTACTCGACACACACAGACACACACACACAAACCCACTTAAATAAATAGCCCACTGACACTATAAAATACCTACCATGATCAAGTTTACATAACAACAAGCTACTATAACAACATGATGACAGGATCAAATCTACACATATCAGTATTTACCTTAAACATAAAGAGGCTAAACATTCCCACTTAACAGGATAAACATCCCACTTAACAGGCACAAAGTGAAGATTTGGATAAAGAAGCAAGACTCAATCATATGCTGACTTCAGGAGACTCATCTCACATGCAATGATACCCGTAGGCTCAAAGTAAAGGTATGGACAATAATCTACCAAGCAAATGGAAAGCCAAAAAAATATTGAGCTGCTATTCTAATTTCAGACAAAACAGACTTTAAAGCAACAAAGATCAAAAAAGACAAAAGAAGGACATTATATTTGCTACCAACACTGGGACACAGAAATTCTCTTCTTAGGAACCTACAAAGAGACTTAGATAACTACACAATAACAATGGGAGACTTCAACATGCAACCAACAGTATTAGAGAGATCATTTAGGCAGAAAACTAACGAAGAAATTCAGGACCCGAACTCAACATTTGACCAAATGTACCTAACAGACATATACAGAACTCTTCACCCCTTAAAAACAGAAGATATATCCTTTTCATCTGCACATGGCAAATACTCTAAAATCAATCACATGTTCACCCATAAAGCAATTATAAACAAATTTTTTAAAAGCTGAAATCACACCAGCCACACTCTCAAAACACAGAGCAATAAAAATAGACATCAATTGGGCCGGGCACAGTGGCTCATGCCTGTAATCCCAGCATTTTGGCAAGCCAGCGTGGGAGGATCACCTGAGGTCAGGAGTTTGAGACCAGCCTGGCCAACATGGTGAAACCCCATCTCTACTAAAACTACAAAAATTAGTCAGGCATGGTGGCAGGACCCTGTAATCTCAGCTACTGGGAAGGCTGAGGCAGAAGAATCACTTGAACCCAGGAAGCAGAGGTCCCAGCGAGCCAAGATTGTGCCATTGCACTCGAGGCTGGGTGACAAGAGCCAGACTCCGTCTCAAAAAAAGAAAAAAAAAAAAAAACACACAAAGAAGATCTGTCAAAAGCATACAGTTACATGGAAATTAACCTGCTCTTGAATGACTTTTGGGCAAACAATGAAATTGAGGTAGAAATCAAGAAAGTCTTTGAAACTACGAAAAACAAAGATGTAACATGCCAGAATCTCTGGGACACAGCTAAAGCAGTATTAAGAAGAAAGTTTATAGCACACATGAAAAAGTTTAAAAGATCTCAAATTAACAACATAACATCACTCCTAAAGGAATGAGTAAAACAAGGGCAAACTGACTTCAAAGCAAGCAGAAGGAAGGAAATAACCAGAAACAGAGCTAAACTAAACTAAATTTAGATGTGAAAAACCATAGAAAAGATCAATGAAGCCAAAAGTTGGTTCTTCGAAAAAATAAATAAGATTAATAAACTAATTAGAATAATAAAAAGGGATAGAAAATGAAACACAATCATAAGTGACAAAGGAGACATTGTCACTGAATGCACAGAAATACAAAAAACCCTCAGACACTATTGTAAACACCTCTATTAACACAAACTAGAAAACAGAAAAAATGGATAAATTCCCGGGTGAGTTCCAAAATTGAATAAGTAATAAAAAACCTACCAACCAAATAAAGCCCTGGATAAGAGGGACTAATAGTCAAATTCTACCAGACCTATAAAGAACTGGTGCCAATCTTACTGAATCTCTTCCCAAAAATTGGAGAGGAAGAAATCCTCCCTAACTTACTCTGTGAGGCCAGTATCATTATCATACCAAAACCTAAAAACAAACACAATGAAAGGAGAAAACATCAGGCCAATATCCATGATGACCATAGATGTAAAAATCTTCATAGAGGTAAAAGCAACATACTAGCAAACTGAATCCAGCAGCACATCGAAAAGTTAATGCACTGTGATCAAGTAGGTTTTATCCCTAGGATGCAAGGTTGGTTCAATATAC
>NW_012109597.1:792920-795295 GCF_000951045.1 Mandrillus leucophaeus | reverse complement strand
CACACACACACACACACACACTTAGGAATACAGCAATACAGCTACCCAGGGCAATGAAATATCTCTACATTGAGAATTACAAAACACTGCTGAAAGAAATCAGAGATGATACAATGGTTAAACAGTCTATGCTCATGAATATGGAAGAATCAATACTGATAAAATGGCCATACTGCCCAAAGCCATTTACAGATTCAATACCAATCCCATCAAACCACCGAGGACATTCATCACAGAATTAGAAAAAAAAACCTATTCTAAAGTTCATATGGAACCAAATAAGAGCCCAGATAGCCAAAGCAATACAAAGCAAGAAAAACAAAGCCAGAGGAATCACACTACCTGACTTCAAACTATACCACAAGACTACAGTAACCAAAACAGCGTGGTACTTACTGGTACGAAAACAGACATAGACCAGTGGAACAGAAGAAAGAACCCAGGAATAAAGCCATACACTTATAGTCATCTGATCTTCAACAACATCAAAAAAACTAGCAATGAGGAATGGACTTCCTATTCAATAAATGATGCTGAGATAACTGGCTAGGCATATGCAGAAAATTGAAATTCCTCCCACCATATGTAAAAGTCAACTCAAGATAGACTATAGACTTAAATGCAAAACCTAAAACTATAAAAACTCTAGAAGATAACCTAGGAAATACTACTCTGGACATAGGTCCTGGCAAAGATTTCATGATGAAGATGCCAAAAGCAATTGCAACAAAAACAAAAATTGCCAAGTGGGGCTTAATTAAAGAGCCTCTGCAAAGCAGACAACAAACAGACAACCTTCACAACCCTCAGAAACGAAGAATATATCTACAAACTACACATCCATCAGAAGTCTAATATTCAGAATCTATAAGGAACTTAAATAAACAAGCAAAAAACAAACCCCATTAAAAAGTGGACAAAGGACATGAACAGACACTTCTCAAAAGAAGGCACTCATGTGACCCACAAACTTAAGAAAAAATGATAAACATCACTAATAATTAGAGAAATGCAAATCAAAACCACAATGAGATACCACCTTACACCAGTCAGAATGGCTATTAACAATTCAAAAATAACAGATGCTGGTGAAGTTGCAGAGAAAAGGGAACGTTTATACACTGCTAATGAGAATGTAAATTAGTTCTGCCAATGGGGAAAACATTTTGAAGATTTCTCAAGGAGTTTAAAACAGAACTACCATTTGACATAGCAATTTCTTTAGTAGGTATATACCCAAAGGAATATAAATCATTTTACTCTTAAGATATATATATATGTGTATGTCCATTGCAGCACTACTCACAAGAGCAATGACATGCAATCAACCTAGATGCCCATCACTGGTAGACTAAATAAAGAAAATGTGCTACATACACACCATGGAATACTATACAGCCATAAAAAAATGAAACCGTGTCTTTTGCAGCAACATGGATGGAGCTGGAGACCATTGTCCTAAGAGAATTAACACAGGAACAGAAAAACCAAATACAGCATGTTGTCACTTATAAGTGTAAGCTAAACACTGAGTACACATAGACATAAAGGAGAAAAAATAGACACAAGGGCCTACTTGAAGGTGGAGGGTATGAGGAGGTTAAGAACTGAAAAACTACCTTTTGGGTACTATTCTCATTACCTGGGTGATGAAATAATCTGCACACCAAACCTCCACAACATGTAATTTACCCATGTAACAAACCTCCACCTGCCCCCGTAAACCTAAAATAAATGTTGGAAAGAAAAATAAAATAAAATGCAGATTTCAATAGAGTAGGGCTGGGGTAAGCCCAGAGATAGCACATGTCTAACAACCTGGGGTGATGCCAGTGCTGTGGCCCACTCGACCTCACCATATCTGATAGGCAGGTTCCGTGATGTATTTTCAACTTTTCTCTTGAATTAAATAAAAAGAAATATGAGAATGAAATAAAACAGACAACAAGACACAATTCCTGCCTTCTGTCTTAGGATCCAGGGGGGGAGATAGACAAGAGCAGTGGATTAGGGATAAGAAAATGATGTATGAAATATATGGAGTAATTCCAATATGTAAAACTCTTAACAGATAGTTTTTATACATAACTACTAACGTTGAGAGAATGAAGTGACAAACAATACTTGGCCATAGATTGAGTGAAATAAGGGTGGAGCTAAATTTACAGAGAATGTTTAGAAAGCAGTAACATTTTTATAAGGCAGATGCCTTGCATATCAAGGCAATTTGTTGCACAGAGCTCCCTTCAGCCATGCTTGAATTTAGGGATATTCACTCTATGAAGATGCTATGGCTGTCAAAACCTAAAATATATCATAGTGGGGCTTTAAAAGGAATAGATAATTATTAAAATATAATGAAATTAAGAAGTCCT
>NW_012109597.1:778976-784565 GCF_000951045.1 Mandrillus leucophaeus | reverse complement strand
CATACTAGCAAACTGAATCCAGCAGCACATCGAAAAGTTAATGCACTGTGATCAAGTAGGTTTTATCCCTAGGATGCAAGGTTGGTTCAATATACGTGAATCAATAAATGTGCTTCAACACATAAACAGAACAAAAAATAAAAACCACATGATCATCTTGATAGACACAAAAAAGGCTTTCAATAAAATTCAATATGCCTTCATGTTAAAAACCTTCAACAAACTAGGCATGAAATGAATGCACCTTAAAATAAGAGCCACCTATGACAAAACCACAGCCAACATCACGCTGAATAGGCAAAAGTTGGAAACGTTCTCCTTAAGTTCTAGAAGAAGACAAGGAAGTCCACTCTCACTACTCATATTCAGCATCATACTGGGAGTCCTAGTGAGAATAATCAAGTAAGAGAGAGAAATAAACTATCCAAATAGAAAGAGAGGAAATAAAACTATCTCTGTTTGTGGACAATAGGATTTTATACTAGAAAACCCTACAGCTGTCTCTTATACACATCTAGATGTGTATAAGAGACAGATACTATACAGCCATAAAAAAATGAAACCGTGTCTTTTGCAGCAACATGGATGGAGCTGGAGACCATTGTCCTAAGAGAATTAACACAGGAACAGAAAAACCAAATACAGCATGTTGTCACTTATAAGTGTAAGCTAAACACTGAGTACACATAGACATAAAGGAGAAAAAATAGACACAAGGGCCTACTTGAAGGTGGAGGGTATGAGGAGGTTAAGAACTGAAAAACTACCTTTTGGGTACTATTCTCATTACCTGGGTGATGAAATAATCTGCACACCAAACCTCCACAACATGTAATTTACCCATGTAACAAACCTCCACCTGCCCCCGTAAACCTAAAATAAATGTTGGAAAGAAAAATAAAATAAAATGCAGATTTCAATAGAGTAGGGCTGGGGTAAGCCCAGAGATAGCACATGTCTAACAACCTGGGGTGATGCCAGTGCTGTGGCCCACTCGACCTCACCATATCTGATAGGCAGGTTCCGTGATGTATTTTCAACTTTTCTCTTGAATTAAATAAAAAGAAATATGAGAATGAAATAAAACAGACAACAAGACACAATTCCTGCCTTCTGTCTTAGGATCCAGGAGGGGAGATAGACAAGAGCAGTGGATTAGGGATAAGAAAATGATGTATGAAATATATGGAGTAATTCCAATATGTAAAACTCTTAACAGATAGTTTTTATACATAACTACTAACGTTGAGAGAATGAAGTGACAAACAATACTTGGCCATAGATTGAGTGAAATAAGGGTGGAGCTAAATTTACAGAGAATGTTTAGAAAGCAGTAACATTTTTATAAGGCAGATGCCTTGCATATCAAGGCAATTTGTTGCACAGAGCTCCCTTCAGCCATGCTTGAATTTAGGGATATTCACTCTATGAAGATGCTATGGCTGTCAAAACCTAAAATATATCATAGTGGGGCTTTAAAAGGAATAGATAATTATTAAAATATAATGAAATTAAGAAGTCCTTATAAAGAAAGCTTTTAAAAAGGAATATATGAGCCTCAAAAACATAATGAAATTAAGTGATTTTTAAAATCCTATTCATCAACCTAAAAATTTCTCGTGGTTCATTTGATATAGCATTTAACGACTGCTCAGTATTCATCTTATAACATGGCAAACCAATGGTTCAAGCTTGTTCATTAATAGTCGCCAAGAGGGGAAGGGAAAAATTCAGAATGTTCAAGTAGATATAAAACTAGAGACTTAAAACAACACTAGAGCATTTAGACGGTTCCCAGTAGACGTCTGTCAGCTAGCTGGTTATCTTCTGCCATAAATCTCCTGATTAAAAAGAAAATAAACGTTTCCACTGAGACATTAAACCATTAGAAAATCTAAACCTCAGCTTCCTAGTTGGCCTTAAGGCTCCTGAATTCTTCATGAAAAAATATATAAGGAATGTATTACAAGTGTTCTTTCTTTGAAATGTGTAGAATAATGTGGTTATTTCTTATGTAGGCTTCTATTTCAAAACAGGGACATTTATTTATAGAAAATAATGAGGAATAATATTATATTATCTTGTAAAATTATGTCAGAGTCACTCCGACTAGTCTGGTTGACAATTAATGGGGGTTAGAAAGTGAAATAAAGTCAAACAAAAGCACAGAACCCTAGACACAAAAGAACCCCTAGTAGCACAAAGGAGAGATGAAGAAGGGGCTTTACAGGGTACTCTAGAAGCATACTAAAATTGCAAAAATGTAAACAAAGTTATATTTGTCTGCTCCTATATTTTAATGATTGATTTTTTATTACACCTTATCCATGGAATAAATGCACTCTTTTCTTAAACTAGATAATAAAGTATTAATAGGTGAAATAGTCATCTTCTCTCTCTGGGGAAAAATACAAAACAACTCATTAAAGCTTATATGAATGTACTTCATAATTTGATTAGCAGCTTTGGTTTTTTTCCTGCAAACTTCCTGGTAAAGTTATTAATCATAAGTTAAGTGCCTTAAAAGACAGGCAATTAGAGGAAAGAAGTAAATAATTACATAAAGAACTAAATATTCCAAATATTGAATACTCACCAATTAATTAACAGTAAAGTAAAAGTATCAAGTCCCCATAGACTTAAAATTCATATTCTTATTAGCAAAGCAAACTTGTCATATAACATTGCTAAAGATGATAATTTGTTAATCAGTATAAAGCAACTAATATAATGGAGTGTATAATCCATTAATAGAAAACACAGAGAAGCTATAAAATAAGAAAATCTGCCACAAATATAGGAGAAAAGGAAAAATGTAATGCAAGATGTAACAGGTAAGCAGAGATTACCATTATGTGTACAAGCACATGAAAATCCAACCTGTAAACAAAGCAACATTTCCCCTATCATCTCGCAAAACTTCTAATTAATTTAATTAATAATTGTGCATATTAAAGGACTATAAATTAAAATTAAACACTATTTGTAACAAAATTATATTTTAGCAAAGACGGGATAAATGGGTCCTTTCTTTCTTTGCAGATGGAAATATAAATTGGTAAAAACATTTTTGGAAAGAAATAGCATTTATTAAAAATAAGATTTTTGACCTATTTTCTTAAAAATATCATATACTTCGAACTATTAATTTCTCCACTGGACACTCTTTTAAATACCCCATATTGAGAAAAGGCTTACCTTAAGGTAAGAGATATTATGACACTATTTTTTAAAATTACAATGTCTACTTACATATGCACTATGATTGTAACTGGTTTTTAACTTATTCATATACAAGCACTGGAAAAAACATGCACAAATGTGGGAATTTTCATTGTGTTTCTCTAATTAGTTTTGTGATTTTTATATAGTAACTAGAAATAGTATCTATTATCTGAATATTGGGGAAGATATGTGTTTTAATTTAAAGTAATAAGAAAATCACCAATAAATAGTGATACGGACTAAATTTCTGACTCATCTGCTATTTGTGCCGATGTGTATGTGAGCACATGGCACGCACACAGTCATGAAAACCATGCAAACATAGACCAATAGACCCAAAGAACTGTCAAGGGTTATTCATAAAATGAAATAAATGAGAAAAAAAAAGGAAGACAGAATTCCCCATTAAAACAAAGCCTGATTTAAGTAATCTGCTTCCAAAATTCTAACTTTTACTAGTCTCTAGTATTACAGACTCCAGAAAGATAAAAGTTTGCCTCAAATATGAAATTATTTTAAAACTTCACATTCTTTTGAAGAAAATGGCTAACTTTTCAAACCTGGACTCGTAACCAAAATTCAGGAACTACCTCTTTCTAGTTGTATATGTGGATTTTGTTTCAAACAAATACAACCTTAAATCCATCAGGACCATATTTAAAAGTGATTATTGAAAGTGGAAAAGAGTACTCACTTCTAACTATTCTCACCATTGCAGCCTGTATTTCCCTCAAATCCAGTTAAATCTTTAGAAAAGAAAAAACACCAATAAATTGTATATTCATCTCATGTAAATAAACTTTAATGTATTGAAATCATACATACTTGAACCCCAGAACATATTTTTTAAAATATGATTTAGATTAAAATCACATGCAACTTGAGGTATCTGAAACCGTTAGTGATTTTTGCTTTAGAAAAGCAATGTTTCCTATCAATGGTGCACAACAATTTGAAAAAAATCATGATTGACAGGCAAGAGAAAGAAATAAAGGTATTAGAATAGGAAGAGAGGAAGTCAAACTATCTTCATTCGCAGGTAACATGATCCTATATCTAGAAAACTCCATCATCTCAGCACAAAAGCTTCTTAATCTGATAAGCAACTTTAGCAAAGTTTCAGGATACAAAATCAATGTGCAAAAATTGCTAGAATTCCTATACACCAACAACAGGCATACAACCTAATCATGAATGAACTTCCATTCACAACTGCCACAAAAATAAAATACTTAGAAATACAACCAACAAGGGAAATGAAGGACCTCTTCAAGGAGAACTATAAAGCACTGCTAAAATAAATCAGAGATGACACAAACAAATGGAAAAACATTCCATGCTCACAGATAGGAAGAATCAATATCGTGAAAATGGTCATCCTGCCTAAAGCAATTTATAGATTCAATGCTATTTTCATTAAACTACCATTGACATTCCTCACAGAATTAGAAAAAAGAATTTTAAAATTCATATGGAACCAAAAAAGAGACCGAATAGCCAAGACAATCCTAAGCAAAAAAAAAAAAAAAAAAAAAAAAAAAAAGCTGGAGGCTTCACGCTACCCGATGCCAAACTATACTACACAGCTAAAGTAACCAAAACAGCATGGTACTGGTACAAGAACAGACACCAGAAATAAGACAGCACACATACAACTATCCGATCTTTGACAAACCTGACAAAAATGAACAATGGGGAAAGGATTCCCTATTTAATAAATAGTGCTGGGAGAACTGGCTAGTCATATGCAGAAAATTGAAACTGGACCTTACACCATATATAAAAATCAACTCAAGATGGATTAAAGATTTGAATACAAACCCAAAACTATAAAACCCCTAGGAGAAAACCCAGGCAATACCATTCAGGACACAGGCACAGGCCAAGATTCCATGACAAAGATGCCAAAGCAATTGCAACAAAAGCAAAAATTGACAAATGGGATCTAATTATACTAAAGAGCTTCTCCACAAAAAAATAAATTATCAACAAAATAAACAGACAGCCTACAGAATGGGAGAAAATTTTTGTAATCTAGCCATCTGACAAAAGCCTAATATCTAACCTCTATAAGGAACTTAAGCAAATTTACAAGCCAAAAACAACATCATCAAAAAGTGCACAAAGGACATGAACAGACATTTTCTTTTTTTTTTTTCTTTTTTTTTTTCTGTTATACTTTAAGTTCTAGAGTACATGTGCACAACGTGCAGGTTTGTTACATATGTATACTTGTGCCATGTTGGTGTGCTGCACCCATCAACTCATCAGCACCCATCAACTCATCATTTACATCAGGTATAACTCTCAATGCCATCCCTCCCGCCTCCCCCCTCCCCATAATAGGCCCCAGGGTGTGATCTT
>NW_012109597.1:778135-778476 GCF_000951045.1 Mandrillus leucophaeus | reverse complement strand
TCCCACCAACAGTGTAAAAGTGTTCCTATTTCTCCACATCCTCTCCAGCACCTGTTGTTTCCTGACTTTTTAATGATTGTCATTCTAACTGGTGTAAGATGGTATCACATTGTGGTTTTGATTTGCATCTCTGATGGCCAGTGATGACGAGCATTTTCTCATGTATCTGTTGGCTGTGTGCATGTCTTCTTTTGAGAAATGTCCGTTCATATCCTTTGCCCACTTTTGGATGGGGTTGTTTGTTTTTTGTAAATTTGTTTGAGTTCTTTGTAGGTTCTGGATATTAGCCCTTTGTCAGATGAGTAGATTGCAAAAATTTTCTTCCATTCTGTAGGTTGCCT
>NW_012109597.1:777170-777432 GCF_000951045.1 Mandrillus leucophaeus | reverse complement strand
TAGGTATTTTATTCTCTTTGAAGCAATTGTGAATGGAAGTTCATTCATGATTTGGCTCTCTGTTTGTCTGTTACTGGTGTACAAGAATGCTTGTGATTTTGCATATTAATTTTGTATCCTGAGACTTTGCTGACGTTGCTTACCAGCTTAAGGAGATTTTGGGCTGAGAGGATGGGGTTATCTAAATATACAATCATGTCATCTGCAAACAGGGACACTTTGACTTCTTCTTTTCCTAAGTGAATACCCTTTATTTCTTTCT
>NW_012109597.1:775859-777120 GCF_000951045.1 Mandrillus leucophaeus | reverse complement strand
TCCTTCTAACAGTCAGGACCCTCAGCTGTAGGTCTGTTGGAGATTGCTTGAGGTCCACTCCAGACCCTGTTTGCCTGGGTATCAGCAGAAGAGGCTACAGAAGATAGAATATTGCTGAAAAAATATGGAACGCTTCACGAATTTGCTTGTCATCCTTGTGCAGGGGCCATGCTAATCTTCTCTGTATCGTTCCAATTTTAGTATATGTGCTGCCGAAGTGAGCACGACATTTTCAAAAGAAAACATACACGTGGCCAACAAACATGAAAAAAAGCTCAACATCATTGATCATTAAAGAAATGCAAATCAAAAACACAATGAGATACCATCTCCCACCAATAAGAATGGCCATTATTAAAAAGTAAAATAACAACAGATGCTGACGAGGTGTGGAGAAAAAGGATCACTTATACACTGTTGGCGAGAATGTAAATTAGTTCAACCATTGTGGAAGACAGTGTGACAATTCCTCTAAGACCTAGAGGGCAGAAATTCCATTCAATCCAGCAATCTCATTATAGGGTATGTACCCAAAGGAATATAAACTGTTCTATTATAAATATACATACAGACATATGTTCACTGCAGAACAACATGAAATCAATCTAAATGTCCATCAACAATAGACTGGATAAAGAAAATGTGGTATATATACACCATAGAATATTATGCAGCCATAAAAAAGAATGACATCATGTCCTGTGCAGGAATACGAATGGAACTGGAGGCCATTATCTTTAGCAAACTAATGCAGAACAGAAAACCAAATACCATGTGTTCTCATTTATAAGTGGGAGTTGAAGGATGAGAACACATAGACACATGGTGGCAAACAAAACACACCAGGGCCTATCTGAGGCTAGGGGTGGGAAGAGGGAGTGCATCAGGAAGAACAGCTAATGGATGCTGGGCTTATTACATAGGTGATGGGGTGATCTGTGCAGCAAACCACCATGGAACACATTTACCTATGTAACAAACCTGTACATCCTGCACATGTGCCCCTGAATTTAAAAATAAAAGTTGGAAATTTTAAAAAATCATGATTGAGATTTAACAAAAAATCAGATTCCAAAATCAAATCAACATGAAGAAAATACTTTCCCTGTTAAAAGTGAGCAAGCATCATCACTGGCCATCAGAGAAATGCAAATCAAAACCACAATGAGGTACCATCTCACACCAGTTAGAATGGCGATCATTAAAAAGTCAGGAAACAACAGGTGCTGGAGAGGATGTGGAGAAATAGGAACACTTTTAC
>NW_012109597.1:759938-775809 GCF_000951045.1 Mandrillus leucophaeus | reverse complement strand
AAAAAATAAAAATAAAAAATAAAAATAAAAAGGCTACTTCAAATGACCTTATTACTTTGATATAATTATTAAATAATATATCTCTGAGTCTCTAAAATATTCATTGCCATATATCACTTCATGGCAGTCATTGCTAACTAAAGTGATTTCTGAAAACAGTTTTTCTTTACACATTATCCACCAGAAGTTAGCTGTGCAGAACATGGTAGTGGACTGGGAGAGGGTGGAAAGTAAGGGTTGGGGGAGGAATGATTATCACCTACCTAAGTTTACCTTAACTATAAAGTTTCCTTTCTTAAAATGAGTCTTTATAATTGGTATGATAGCAGGGGGAAGTAATTAGTTATTAACAGACAGCTTTTCTAATTATAGTTTACTTTTGAGACAAGGCTAAAATTCTAAAAGGAAACAGTCCATACATTTTCTGTAAAGATTATATATTTTTATAACTTAAATGGGAAAGGTATAAAGCTTCAAGATCAAAAGATCTGTTTATTCCAAGGAAAAGCTTCCACTATTTATGTGGCTGAATGATTATGATATTTTCTTTTGATTTTGAAAAGCATAGTAAATACATTCTAACAACTGACTGACATCAGAACAAATCAGTAGGTGTACTCTAGTTCAAAGTCTCTTATCTGTTAATTTCTGTGAAATGAAACAGTGTTCAAACTGAGAAGAAAATATTTATATGATTCCCCTTCCTGCAAAAAACCATAATCAGTACAAAAATTCTCTGATTCCCCACATCCATTCAGCTCCACTCCAGCAGAATAGCAATCAACTTTTATTTTCCTTTTTGCTTCACATTTCTGGCAAAGATATGTACAAAGACAGCAATCTAAATTAATAAAGCCCATTAACCCGATACATGGATTTTTTTCTATATGTATTTTTAAAATTATAGATGTATTTTAACATATTTAAATTATGTTTATCCTTATGATATTTCTAATATCCCTTTTTATTCATCTTATTTCCTGTCCATAGTCTTTTTTCAATTATAAATATCATCTGATCCGGATTTTTTATTTCAGTGTTTAATTGGCTCTGCAGGATATATTTGTTAGTTGTTTGTTCATTGTTTCTGCCATCTTTTTCAAATTTACTGTATTTTCTTCCTCTACTATAGAGAAAACACTGTATCTCTTGGCCATCTCAATATTTCCTCGTAATTTTCACTTGCATTCTATCTCCCTTACTCTTACATGAACTCTTAAGGCATTCTTTTTTAATTATTATTATAACTTCTATGTTAGGTTCAGGGGTACATGTGCAGGTTTGTTATACAGGTAAACTGCTTGTCACAGGGTACTGGTGTACAGATTATTTCATCACCCAAGAATAAACACAGTACCCAATAGGTATTTTTCTGATCCTCTCCCTCCTCCAAGACTCCACTCTCAAGCAGGTCTTGGTGCCTGTTGTTCCCCTCTTTGTGTCCACGAGTTCTTGTTTAGCTCCCACTTACAAGTGAGAACATGGAGTATTTGGTTTCCTGTTCCTGTGTTATTTTACTTACTATAGAAGCCTCCAACTCCATCCATGTTATTGATAAGGATATGATCTTCTTCTTTATGACTGTACAGTATTTCATAGTGTATATGTTTCATATTTTATTTATTCAGTCTACCATTGATGGGAATTTAGGTTGATTTCATGTCTGCTATTGTGAATGGTGCTGCAATGAATATATATGCCCATGTGTCTTTATGGTACAGTGATTTATATTCTTTTGGATATATACTCAAAAATGGGATTGCTGGGGTGAATGCTAATTCTGTTTCAAGTTATTTGAGAAATCATTACTGTTTTCCACAATGGTTGAACTAATTTACATGCTCATCAGCAATGTATGTGTGTTCCCTTTTCTCCACAACCTTCCAGCATCTGTTATTTTTTGACTTTTTAATAATAGTCATTCTGACTGTTGTAAGATGGGATCTCATTGTGGTTTTGATCTGCATTTCTCTAATGATCAGTGATGTTGAGCATGTTTTCATATTCTTGTTGGTCACATATATATCTTCTTTTGAAAATTGTCAGTTCATGTCCTTTGCCCACTTTTTAATGGGTTGTTTTTTACTTATAAATTTAAGTTCCTTAAAGATTCTGGATATTCTACGTTTGTTCGATGCGTGGTTGGCAAATATTTTCTCATATTCTATAGATGGTCTGTTTGTTCTGTTAATAGTTTCCTTTGCTTTGCAGAAGTTCTTTAGTATAATTAGGTCCCATTTGTCAATTTTCACCTTTGTTGCAGTGGCTTTGGGATCTTTGTCATAAAATCTTTGCCAGTTTCTGCGTCCAGCATGGTATTTCCTAGGTTGTCTTCCAGGGTTTTTATAGTTTTGGGTTTTATATTAGAGTCTTTCATCAATCTTGAGTTGATATTTTTATGTAGTGGAAAGAAAGGGTCCAGTTTTAGTCTTCTGAATATAGCTAGCCAGTTGTGCCAGCACCATTTATTGAATAGATTCTTTCCCCATTGCTTGTTTTTGTGAGCTTTGTGGAAGATCAGATGGTTGTAGGTGAAGTGCCTTATTTCTGGGTTGTCTATTCTGTTCCATTGGTCGATGTGTTGGTCTTTGTACTAGTACCATCCTGTTTTGATTACTGTAGCCTCTGAAGGCATATTCTAAGTTATTTTTTCAAGACAACTTAAACTTTAATTGTAATTGATGACACCTAAGTCATGTGCACCTACTGAGAATCCGAAGAGGCTTACTAATAGCAAAAACATTAGAACATGAATGTCTGTATCAAAGAACCAGGAATATAGAAGGTACTGTTTTTTCTAAAAATTCATATATATATAAAATTATATTTAGTTATATATAATATACATAACATATATTATAATATATATAACTGTATAATATATATAATGGGGCATTAGACAACTTTGATTCAAACATTCAGTTTGAAGATACCGAAGAGGTTAATTTGCCCAGTTAACTCCAGTTGTTCCCATGTTTATAAAATAGTAATAAGAATTATATCTACTTATAGAATTATGGTAAAGATTATATATATGAAATGAGAATCAGAGGAACTGGCACAATGTAATTAATCAGTACATGTTAGCCATTACTATTATTGTAATCAGTATTAGGATGAGCAAAATAATTTGTAATCAATATTAGGACGAGCAACTTGGAAAAAGAAAATCCTTTAAGATTAATTCAAATATTAAGCTATTTATTTATTTCCCAAATAATTTTTGAGTATATAATATGCTCCCAACCCTAGCCCAAATTAGGTGCTTGAGACACCTTACCTCACAGTTTATAATCTAGAAGTTCTACATAAAATCAAAGGCCTGCTCAAGATTAAAGTTTCTGGGGTCTGCATCATTGTTAAGAATATTAATTTTATTATTTTCATTTTGTTGTTTATATATATATCAATATCACATATTTTAATCAAGTTTATAATGGAAAAATAGTGGTATTCACAAATTTGCTGGTAGATGTTAATACTTTTTGAATCTCCTATGGGATACAGAAGCAGAGCTGCCTAGAAGGCAAGTGAGTATAGGGACTGAATATCAGAAGAGGTAAAGATGAGGGAGTCAGCAAGTCAATGGAAATGGAAGTCATGGAAATTGATAAAATTTGTTCAGTGAGAATCTAAGTATGAGAGAAAACGAGGGTGCCATAAAGAATCTTGTAGAATATGTATTTTAAGAAAGATAAGCACACATATGAGATTAGGCAATGCTATCAAGGGAGGAGAAAAACAAGTGCAAATAATATAGATTTCATCAAAAAGTAATATTCTGAAATAGAAGGAATGATCAATAGTACAAAATTGTGCTAAGAGAGCAAAGAAGTATATTCTATATGCAATATAAGTCACACAACTAACTTTGGTGACCTTGGAGCAGCTTCAGACAAGCAGACAAGGAAAGCCTCAGTGTGTTCAGGTGTGAATAAATGTGACACCGAATATTGACAAATCTTGGAGACATTTAGCTATGAATAGAGGTAACAGTTACAGTGTAGCTAAAAATTGACTTAAAATAAGGTGAAGATTTATGCATAAATGCATTTTTGGTTTTAAGGGGAAAGATATTTTGACGTTTAATGCCAAGAGGAAGGAATCAGGAGAAAGGGATAAGGTTGAACAAGCAAAATTAAAATATTCATTTGAACTAGCGCCCTTAGAACATGCACAGATAGCTGTAGGATCCAGAGCATTGATGAAGGAATTGGTTTATAGAGGAAGAGGCATCAATAGAAGGGGATAATAAAAGGATTTATGGACACTGGTAAGTTAGTAGGAATCTCAAAAGTTTCTGTCTCACTGATGCTATTTTCTCTTTACATGATCTGTTAAGAAGGAAGGGAGAAGAATGGTGGTGGGTTAAAGCATACGGGAGTAGCAGAGGTTGGATATGAAAATGAAACTGTGGGAAATGGAAGATACCTCTCTAGAAAACCACATTAAGAGTTGCTTTTCAGAGTCAAGGGCTTACTTGACTTTGTCATCCCAAATTCTCACCCTGTTTGATTGGTGTATATTATCTCCACTGAAGTTCACCCAGAGAGAATTAGGAGCCTCTCCCTTTCCATTCCTTTTAGCCTCCAAGGATTTCAGTTCAAGTGGTAGATATTTTTACTTCGTATTCCCAATTTTTCAAACACAGTATTTCAATTTAAAAATCAGATTAATTATTTTAAACATGGTTGAATCAAACATAATCCTGAATTCATAAAATCTCAATGAACTCCTAGTTAGCATGTTTTGAGTATGCTAAAAATGCTTTTTAACGTCCTTCTCTCCAAAAAAGTAATGATGATACATCTTGCCCAACCTTTGCACTCACACATGTGTACATGCAGGAGAAAAACACAGTGAAGGAACTAGAAATCCAAGTAATTTTGCTGTAAGTTAGTTGCATTTTACTAGAAAAAAAAAACTGTTTGTGGTCATGATTAACACAGATAACTGCCTAATTGACATTCTGTCTCTTTGTTTTCTCTCTCTCTCTCTCTTTCTCCTTCTTTCCTCCCTCTCTATCAGTTGAACCCTTTTGTTTCCAAGATACCTTTTAGTTTGACTCTAAGGCTGCTCAATTGGGTGTCTCTCATACTGACTAAGGTTGCCTGGCAACATGACTGATAGAATACTCACAAGCCTGTGTGGTAGCTCTATTTTTTGGCTTACAGGTGGGAGATTTGGACAGAAATTTAAGAGATTTTTCACAATGCAATTCTGTTTCATTTCAGTGGATGTGCAATTAAGTTTATTACTTGTAACATTATTGTTATAGTTTACTGCACTTCTCAGAATTATTTAGAGATTTTGGTTTTATCATAATTATTAATACTTCTAGAATATTTTTGAAGTTTGAATTATCCCTCAAAATACTACATACCTTTTTCAAATTATATTATCATAAAGTCAAAATAAAAAAGATAATAAAAACCAGAAGGTTATTGATGGGAAAGAGATGTAAAGGGAAGTTATTGGAGGTGAGAAATATTCTATATGTTCTTGATCTAGATAGCAGTAATTCAGGCATATAACTATGTAAAAACTCATCAATCCATATATTTAATATTAGCGTACTATACACATCTTAATACATATATGATATATTTCAAGATATTCTAAAGATGATGGCAATATGAATAAATATATACACACAGACACAAACAGAGACTAGGATATTTCTTTTGGCAAAAGAATCTGTCTTGGGCAAAAAAAAAAATGCACAGAATTATGGTGTTTTAAAGCTGTAAATAAGTAGTAGAGGTCATCTCATCAACCAACTGATTTGTCAGCTGAATAAACTGAGGTCCAGAGGCATATAATTTATTTCATAAGTTTCATAACCTACCAATGGCAAAGGTTAAAGAGAAACCTTTAAATTCTTATCTATTTCTTAGTTTAACATTATATAAAGTGCTCCTATCATAAACCTTAACTTTGAGCAATCTTTCAGTTTAGTTCAAAGTATAGAAATTATACATCAAAGAACAGAAATTGAGACTCAATCCCATCTAAAAGGTAAAGCTCTACTCAAGAGAAACAAGTTTAGTTGCTCCATCAACCTTTATTAGTCATTTATAGACACTGTCTTCTCTTAAATAACTGAATTTATGCTAATATAAGATAGGTAAACTAGACATACCATTTCCCAGCCTCCCAAGTAACTGAGATTAACTGAGATTACAGGCACATACCACCACACCTGACTAGTTTTTGTGTTTTTAGTAGAGACGATGTTTCACTGTGTTGGCCAGACTGGTCTCGAACTCCTGACTTCATGGACATCATTCTTAATAGTAAAATGATGGAAAGTGTTCTCTTTGATTCGTGAATAAGAGCAGAATGTTCATTCTTCCTATGTTCATTCAGCATTGTTCTGGACACTCTAGTCAAGTCAATAAGACACATAAAATACAATAAAGCTATAAGATTTTGAAAGTGTTAAGTAATACTATCTTTCTTCACAGACAACATGGATATTTACATGGAAAATTCAAAATAATCCACCGTAAAAATACTAGAATTAATGAGTTTACAATCTACTATATGCAAGGTCGATGTTTAAACGTATTTTTATACAAGGAACTAAGAGAAAATAATTTTTAAGATATATCTTGCCTGCCCCAAAATGGCCAACTAGACACAGCTAGGAGGAACATCGCCCTCTAAGGAACCAGAACATCAGAAAGACTGGAGTCCTGTGAGCATATCTTCAGAGGCAAGGTATTCAGAACAGATGGAGGGAAGACACAGATGCTATACTGAAGGGAGAAGAGACTGGGCACCCTGCATAGGACTACTGTTCACCAGGATTTATTCCTGGCCCCAAAGAACCCCTGCAGAAACTAGGAGTTGATCACACAAGGAGGAAGCTGCTCTCATCACAGTCCTCTGGAATCCCAGCAGTAGGAACCCCCTCAACCACCATGGACCCTTCAGTTGGCAGGAAGAGTAACTTAGAAAAGTGTTAGGGGCAGAACTCCAGCCAGTGCAGAGCCCAGAGGGTTTGGCGTTGGAGTGTCTGTAGTGGAGCATGGTCAGGGATGCCAATTTACCTGGGCTCAACTTGTTTCCATAGGAGACTTTAGCCTTAGGGGAACTGTCCAACCTGAACTCTGAAGGGCTGTTTTGCCCATAAGATAGGACATGTGTGCACAGACAAACCTTCCTTTCCCTTCCCTGCCACCACATGTGTGTGCATGCACCCTGCTGTGCTACTGTTGTTGGTGTGAGTGCATGCTGCCCCCAACCCCACCTGTCACATTGCCATTGCATCAGAGCATCAGCAGGCATGAAACCCGCCTACCCTTCCACCACCAGCACCCACCCCTTGCACTGACACTGCTGCCAAAGTGAAACTAAGCAGGGAAAACAGACAGCTTGCCCACAACCTAGGCAGCCGCAACCACCAGTGTGAACATGCATAGAGGGCATGCACAGTCCTGAGCCCACCAGCACCCCCACTACCATGCTAACACCAACACTGGCATAAACACATGGACAGTTGCCAGTGGAGGACCCCTATCTCCCTGAGTAACACTGCCATCACCATTGCTGCAAACACCTGCTGGCTACCCAGCACCCACTACCACCCTGCCACAGCTGACAAGTGTGCACTTGGCCATGCTGCCACTGCCACAGCTGCTAGCACATGCAAATGAGTATAGATTCCACTGCCACTGCCCTACAAAGAGCTTTGGCTGGCACCATGCATACAAGTATTATGACCAGAAGTCCAGGAGCATTTCAGCCTATCCTTCACAACAGGTTCCTAACCATGAGGGGCCAGAAAACAAAGCCAGTGCTCAATAAGAGTCGCTCAGAATTAGAAAAACACAGTCCAGGAGTCCTGAGCTAAGACTTGACTCCCTAAAATCTTCTAGAAATGAATCCAATTGACTGAATACACCTTATACCACAATCAAACCTCCAAGGTCATTAAACAGGATAAAAGAAAAAAAATCTAAATGATAGGAAATTCAAATATTGAAGGAACAGCGGACCCAAAAAA
Source organism: Mandrillus leucophaeus (assembly GCF_000951045.1). Taxonomy (NCBI): domain Eukaryota; kingdom Metazoa; phylum Chordata; class Mammalia; order Primates; family Cercopithecidae; genus Mandrillus; species Mandrillus leucophaeus. The sequence continues at coordinate 767,798 of NW_012109597.1, read as the reverse complement.
ATGAGAAAGAACCAGCACAAGAACTCTGACAACTCGAAAAAGCAAGAGTGTCTTCTTTTCTCCAAATGACCATGCTAGTTCTCCAAGAAGGGTTGTTAACTGAGCTCAGATGGCTGAAATGACAGAAATAGAATTCAGAATAAGGGTAAGAATGAAGATTTTCAAGATTCATGAAAACACTGAAACCCAATCTAAGGAAACTAAGACTCATAATAAAATGATACAGAATCTGACAGACAAAATAGCCAGTATAGAAAAGCAAAAAGCTGACCTTATAGAGCTGAAAAAAAAAAAAAAAACACTACAAGAATTTCATAATGCAATAGCAAGTAAAAGCAACAGATTAGACCAAGCTGAGTAAAGAATTTCAGAGTCTGAATACTGACTTTCTGAAATAATACAGTCAGACAAGAATAAAGAAAACAGAATAAAAAGGAACAAACCAAACCTCAGAGAAATATGGGATGATATAAAGAGACCAAATCTATGACTTACTGACATCCCTGAAAGAGATAAGGAGAATGGAAGCAACTTGGAAAGCATGATACAGGTTATCATCCATAAGAATTTCCCCTATCTAGACAAGGAGGCCAACATTCAAATTCAGGAAATGCAGAGAACCCCCACAAAATACTTCACAAGACCAATCCCAAGACACATAATCAGCATATTCTCCAAGGCTGAAATGAAAGAAAAAATGATAAAGGCAGCGAGAGACAAAGGACAGGTCACCACAAAGGGAAGCCCATCAGACTAACAGCCAACTTCCCAGAAAGAACCCTACAAGCAAGAAGAGATTGAGGGTCTATATACAACATTCTTACAAAAAGATAAATTCTGACCAAGAATTTCATGTACAAACAAACTAAGCTTCATAAGCAAAGGAGAAATAAGATGCTTTCAGACAGGCAAATGCTAAGGGAAATCATTACTACAAAACGTGCATATAAGAGCTCCTGAAAAAAGCACTGAATATAAAAAGGAAAGACTGTTACTAGCCACTACAAAAACACATTTAAGTACACAGACCAGTGGCACTAAAAAGTAACCATAAAAACAAATCTGCATAATAACTGGCTAACAACACAGTGACAGGATCAAATTCATATATATCAATGCTAATATTAAATGTAAGAAGGCTAAATGCTCCAATCAAAAGGCACAGAGTGGCAAGGTGAATAAAGAAGAAAGACTCAGTGGTATGCTCTCTCCAAGAGACCTATCACACATACAATGATACTCACAGGCTCAAACTTAAGGAATGGGAAAATGTCTATCAAGCAAATGGAAAACATAAAAAACACAAGGGTTACAATCCCAATTTTAGGCAAAACAGACTTTAAATCAACAAAGATCAAAAAAGACAAAAAAGGGCAATAAACGCAATTCATTACCAAAACAGAAGTAAAGTCAAAGGATTCAGGTCAACAAGACCTGACTCTTCTAAACATGTATACACCCAACTCAGAAGCACACAGATTCACAAAGCAAGTTATTAGTGACCTTCAAGGAAACTTTGACTTCCATATGATAATAGTGAGAAATTTTAACATTCCACTGACAGTACTGGACAGATCATCAAGGCAGAAAGTCAGCAGGACTTGAATTCAAAAAGACCAAATGGACCTGATAGATATCTATAGGACTCTCCATCCAAAAACAACAGAATATACATTCTCCTCATTACCACATGGCACATACACTAAAATCACTCACACAATATGACATATAACAATCAGCAAATGCAAAAGAACTGAAATCATAGCAACTACTCTCTCAGACAACAGCACAATAAAAAGAGAATTCAAGATAATCACTCAAAGTTATACAATTATATGGAAGTTAACCTGCCTCAGAATGATTTTGGGGTAAATATTGAAATTAAGACAGAAATCAGGAAGTTCTTTGAAACTGATGAGAACAAAGCTACAACATATTAGAATCTCTGGGACACAGATAAGGCAGTGTTAAGAGGCAAATTTGAAGCACAAAATGCCCACATCAAAAACCTAGAAGGATCTCAAATTAATAACCTAGAATCACAAATAAAAGAACTGGAGAAACAAGAAGAAATCAACTCCAAAGCTAGCAGAAGACCAGAAATAACCATAATCAACGCTGAACTGAAAGAGATTGACATAAAAAAACCATTCAAAAGATCAGTGAATCCAGAAGTTGGCATTTTTAAAAAATTAAAAAGATGGATAGAAACTAGCTAGATTAATAAACAGAAAAAGACAGAAGATAAACACAATCAGAAATGACAAAGGCAGTAACCACTAACCCCACAGAAACATACATATATAACCATCAGAGACTACTATGAAGACCTCTATTCACACAACTCAAAAATCAACATGAAATAGATAGATACCTGAGCACATATACCCACCCAAGACTAAACCAGGAAGAAACTGAATCCATGAACAGACCAATAATGATTTCTGAAATTGAATCAGTAATAAATAGTCTACCAACCAAGAAAAAAGCCCAGCCGGGACCAGATGGATTCATAGGCAATGTCTACCAGACATACAAATAAGAGCTAGTACCATTCTTACTGCAATTATTTCCAAAAAAATGAGGAACAGGGACACCTCCCCAACTCACTCTATGAGGCCAGCATCATCCTGATACCAAAACCTTGCAGTGACACAACCAAAAAAGAAGACTTCAGGCCAATATTCTTAATGAAGATGGATTTAAAAATCCTCAACGAAATACCAGCAAACCAAATCCAGCAGTGTCATCAAAAAGCTAATACATCATGATCAAGTAGGCTTTATTCCTGGAAAGCAAGGTCGGTTCAACATATGCAAATCAATAAATGCAATTCATTACAAAAACAGAAGTAAAGTCAAAACCACATGTTTATCTCAATAGAAGCTGAAAAGATGTTTGACAAAATTCAACATCCCTTCATGTTAAAAACTCTCAACAAGCTACATATTGAAGGAACATACGTCAAAATAGTAAAAGCTATCTATGACAAAACCACAGCAAACATCATAATAAATGAGCAAAAGCAAAAGCATTACCCTTGAAAAGCCACACAAGACAAGGATGCCCCCTCTCACCACTCCTATTAAACCTAGTATTGAAAGTCCTGGCCACAGACATCCAGCAAGAAAAAGAAATAAAGAATATATATATAGAAAGACAGGGAGTGAAACTATTCCTGTTTGCAGATGACATGTTTCTGTATCTAGAAAAAACCACAATCTCAGCTTGAAAGCTCCTTAAATTCATAAACTTTAGCAAAGTTTCAAGATAAAGAGTCAATGTACAAATATTACTAGCAAAATCTGTACAAACTAGCAAAAAATGTACAAAAATCACATTTTAAAAAATCCTATACGGCAATGAGAGCCAAGCTGAGAACCAAGTCAGGAACACAATCCCATTCAAAACTGCCACAAAATGAATAAAATACCTAGGAATACAGTTAACCAGGGAGGTGAAAGATCTCTACAATGAGAATCACAAAACATGCTCAAAGCAATCAGAGATGACACAAACAAATAGAAAAACATTCCATGCTCATGGATCTCATGGATAGGAGAAATCAATATTGTTAAAATGGCCATACTGCCCAAAGCAATTTATAGATTCAATGCTATCCCTATTGAACTATAAATAACATTATTCACAGAACTAGAAAAATCTATTTTAAAATTCATATGGAACCAAAAAAGAGCCCGAATATCCAAGGCAATTCTAAGCAAAAAGAACAAAGTTGGATGCATTATGTTACCAACTTCAAAATATACCACAGAGCTACAATAGACAAAATGGCATGGTACTGGTACAAAGGCAGATATATAGGCCAATGGAATAGAATAGAGCACCCAGAATTAAGGCAGCACACCTACAACCATCTGGTCTTCCACAAAGTCAACAAAATCAAGCAATGAGGAATGGACTCCCTATTCAATGGGAGTGTGCTTGGATAACTGGCTAGCCATATGCAGAAGACTGAAACTGGACTCTTTCCTTATACCACATAGAAAAATCAACTCAAGATGGATTAAAGACTTAAATGTAAAACTCAAAACTATAAAAACCCTGGAAGACAATCTAGAAAGTACCATTCTGGATGTAGAACCTGTTAAAGGTTTCATGACAAAAACACCAAAAGCAATTGCAACAAAAGCAAAAACTGACAAATGGGATATAACTCAACTAAAGAGCTTCTGTGCAGCAAAAGAAACTATCAACAGAGTAAACAGACAACCTATAGAATGGGAAAAATATATGCAAACTATACATCTGACAAAGCTCCAATATTCAGCATCTATAAGGAACTTAAATTACAATGAAAAAGCAAACAACCCCATTAAACAATGGGCAGAGGACATGAACCAACACTTTTCATATATATGGCCAGCAATCACATGAAAAAGCTCACCATCACTGATCATTAGAGAAATAGAAACCAAAACCACCATGAGATACCATCTTATACCAGTCAGAATGGCTATTGTGAAAAAGTCAAATAATAACAGATACAGGCAAGGTTGTGGAGTAAGGGAATGCTTATACACTGCTGGTGGGAGTGTAAATTAGTTCAACTATTGTGGAAAGCAATGTCATGATTCCTCAAAGAATTAAAAACAGAATTACCATTTAATCCAGCAATCCTATTACTGGGTATATACATAAAGGAATATAAACTATCCTACCATAAAGACATATGCACATGTATGTTAATTGCAGCACTATTCACAATGACAAAGATATGGAATCAACCTAAATGCCCATCAATGGTAGAATGGATAAAGAAAATATGGCACATATACACTATGGAAAACTATGCAGCCACAAACACAAAAACAAGATCATATCCTTTGCAGTAACATGGATGGAGCAGGAGGCCATCATCCTTAGCAAACCAAGGCAGGAATAGAAAACAAATACCACATGTTCTCATTTATAAGTGGAGGCTAAATGATTAGAACACATGGACACAAAGAAGGGAACGAGAGACAGTGAAGTCTACTTTAGGGTAGAGGGTGGCAGGAGGTAGAGGAACAGGAAAAAATAACCATTGGGTACTAGGCTTAGTATACGAGGGACAAAATAATCTGTACAACAAACCCCCATGACACAAGTTTACCTACATAAAAAACCTGCTCATGTACCCCTAAACCTAAAATAAAAGTTTAAAAAGTGTATATAATATGTATGTGTTATTATGTATGTAATTATATGTATATATGATACATATGTATACAATTATATGTGTATATATATAATCTTAATATTAAACTGCATTAAACTTCTAGGCACAAATTAACCAAAATACATAAGACCTCTAAACAAAAAAACATACATGTGATTGAGAGAAATTAAAAGATCAAAATAAATAAAGTACAGTAGTCCCCCTTACTTATGGTTTTGCCTTCCATGGTTCCAGTTACTCATCGTCAACTGTGGTCCAAAAATATTAAATGGAAAATTCCAGAAACAAACAATTTATAATTTTAAATGGCATGCTGTTCTGTGTAGCTTGATGAAATTTCCCCCTACTCTGCTCTGTTCCTCCTAGGACTTTAATCATTCCTTTGTCCAGCAACCTCATGCTACATTCACAACCCACCCTATGGTCACTTAGTAGCCATCTTGGTTATCGAATTGATTGCCAAAGTATCACAGTGCTTGTGTTCAAGTCTCCCTTATATTACTTAATAATTGACCCAAATTACAAGAATAATAATGTTGACAATTTGAATATGCCAAAGAGAAGCCATAAAGTGTTTCCTTTAAGAAAAGAATAAATAGAAAAAGTTGTTTGCTCAGGTTGCTAAGCTCTCTGGTAAGAATGCTTCTTCTATCCTTGAAATTGTGAAGAAAGAACAAGAGATTTATGTTACTTTTGCTGTTGCACCTCACACTATGAAAGTTATGACCAAAATCATTCACAAGACTTCATCTCATCATGTAGGCATTGTATCATCTCACATTATCACAAGAAGCAGGTTAAGTACAGTACAATAACATACTTTGAGAGACAAAGAGACTATATTCACATAACTTTTATTACAGTATATTGTTACAATTGTTCTATTTTATTATTAGTTGTTCTTAATCTCATCCTGTGCCTAAGTTTAAATTAAACTTTATCATAGGTATGTATGTGTAGAAAAAAACATAGTCTATATAACGTTTGGTACTATTTGCAGTTTCAGGCATCAACTGGGGATCTTGGAATGTGTCCCCAGTCAATAAGGAGGAAATGCAGTATATATTATGTTCATAAATGAAATAAGTTAATATTGTAATTACGCCAATTCTTTAAAAATTTACTTAACAATAGATGGAATGCAATTCTAACTAAAATCTAAACAATTGTTTTTGTTAACTTGGCAAAGTAATTCTAAAATTTACATGAAAGAAGGCAAAGTCAAGAGGCCTTTGAATAACATGTGGTAGAAAAACTTGTTTTAATAGAGATTAAGAATATTTAAAAAGTAGCCGTATTTAAAATAGTGTTATAAGTGATAAGAAGAGACTAATAAACCAATTAAATAGAATAGTTGGCTCCTAAAAGACCCAGACACATATAGAAATTTAATTTGTAGTAAATATGACATTAAAGAACCTTGGGCAAAGGAGAGAATTGTCCAGTATGATTCTATAACAACTGGATATCTAGAATTTGACTTCTACCTCACATCACTCACAAAAACCAAAGGCAAGTAGAAGGATATAAACATAAAGAGGTGACATAATGATTAAAATTAAAATTAGGAACATCAGAGAAATCTCATTAAGAAACTGAAAAAGCAAATCATAGAAAGGGAGAAGACCTTTGCAGCATATTTAACTGGTGGGAGGCTCTTAATCCAGTGTACCTAACTTGTGAATATTAACAATTTTAAAAATCAACACAATAGAAAAATACACATATGAAGAGGAAATTTATAGACAATAATATGCACATGGCTATTAAGCCACATGACACAATCATATTATTCAACAAGACAATGTAAACCAAACTCTCACCAGAATGGCTACAATTAAAAGAACTGATTATACTAATCTTTGGTAAAGATGAAACAATGGAAACTCTTATACACTAAGGAATGAAGTGAAATTAGTATATTTACTTTGGAATACCATCTGGCAGTATCTACTAAAGTTGAAAGATTGCATGCAATATGACTAAGAAATTCCATTGGTAAGTATATATTCAAGAGAAATATATGTATATATTTGGCTAAAAACATTTAAAAGAATGTTTATGGCAGCATTATTTATATTGGTTCAAACCTAGAAACAGCATGAATGTCCATCAACAACACAATGAATAAATATTCTGTAGTATTTCTATATGATGGAATACGATATAGGAATGAAAATTAATGAACCACATAAGAACATTAAGGAAACTTACAAACATACATTCAGAAAAGGACACCATGCACAGAGGAATGTGTGTAATATGAATATTATGTACATTAATTTAAAAATCAGGCTAAACTAATATTTTGCATATAAAGATACATTATTTAATGTTAAAACTATAATGAAAAGCAAGGAAGTAATTCCCACAAATATCAGGAATAATATCATCCATGGGAAACTGATAGAAAGGAGGTAATGGCTGGCAGGCAGAAAAAGTAGGACTGGAGGTGCAGCAATTGTTCTATTTCTTCACCTGTGTGATGGTTGCATGGGTCTTTGCTTCTGAAAATCACTGCTCTGTCTCCTTAATGCATAAAAATTCAAAGCAAAAAGCTTAAAAGAGCAATAATTATGTAATGAAATTAAAAAAATAGAAAACTGTTACCTGAGATAAATTTTAATAAACATAACCTTTATTTAAAACTTACTGGTACCGGCCGGGTGCGGTGGCTC
>NW_012109597.1:738686-759698 GCF_000951045.1 Mandrillus leucophaeus | reverse complement strand
AGACTCCGTCTCAAAAAAAAAAAAAAAAACAAAAAACTTACTGGTACCAAGAGCCATTGTAGGTGCTTTATCTTATTTGAGCTTTACAATATCCAGAAGACACAGTATTACTAATATCACATTTTGAAGGTACAGAGGCTGAGGCACAGAGAGCTTAAATAATTGACACAAAGCCACACAGCAAATGGGCCTTACTTGGAATATGAATCAATGAAGCAGAATGGTCCTGGAGCCCATGGTCTTAAGCAGTACATTATTCTACTTCTCCAGTATATTAGATTGATACAAAAGTAATTGCGGTTTTACAAAGTAATGGCAAAAATGCAATTACTTTTGCATCAACCTAACAGAAAAAAAGATACTCCATATGCTGAGAGTTATGTTTTTCTCTTGTCAAAATTAGTTTTGCAAGATAGGTAAACTAAGTCTAAAATAGTGGTCTTTTATGGACCCAAGATATGAAATCTTTTACTTATCACTCTATCCTTTTCATTTTTAAGTTCTGCTAAGAAAGGAAGACAAATCTGATTAAGACAACATATTTACTATCATAACTTACAACTGAATAATGTAATAAATTACTGTTCCTATTGCCCAACATACAAGTGAATGCATACAAGAGATTCATCACCAACCATAAGGGACATTTCTCCCTAAAGGTCAAGATTTTTCTGCATACCCAAAAACCTACCTAAAGAAAGGGTAAACTCTGAAAAAAAAAAATATGTTTCTCTGATTATTGGCAACATCATTTTCCAGCTCAGTCAGCCTGGAAGCTTCAGTTATTTTTTTAGAGAAATGATGGTACAGTGGTAAACTGCAATGACTCTGGCGCTTGACTAAATGGCCCCAAATGTCAGGCATGGTATGTTTTACTTTTGAGACCTGGGACCATTTGCTTAAATGATGTCTTTCTCAGTTTCCTCTTGCACAAATGGGGATGACATTAGTCATTAACATTTAAAACAACCCTGGCACTCAGTAAATCCTGCAGAAGCATTAAGTATAACTATTACTCCCTGAACCTATTTACTTCCAAATAAATCTCACATGCTCCAAACCCTGCCAGTCCCTCCCCACTGCTATGACTTTAGGTCTTGCCCTCATCCCTTCATTCTTATCCCTCTATAAATGCCTAAAAATTGATCTTTCTGCAACAAGTCTTCCAACTGCATCCACTTTGAAGGTATTACCAGAATAACATTTAAAAATACCTTTCTGTTCACAGGATTAGCCCTCATGAAATATTAGCTCTCCATTTTTAATTACATACCAATTAAATTCAAATTTCTTGAAGGGTTATCAGTATTTCCCACAACCTGGTACCAGCTTTATTTTCCAGTTATCTGTTTTTAGTCCAACATAAGAAACATATTCTTGTGCCAAACTAATTAATTTGTCATTCATTGAGTGTGAAGTATGCCTCTTTACTTCTAAATGTTAGTATGCCATTTTCTTGACTATTCTGTTAACATTCTCCATCTGCATCAAGATCTAGCCCAAATTCAATTTCCATAAAACCTTGGACCGATATGGTTCAGAATTATATCTCCTTTCTGAGGTCTCCTATAACGGCTTCTTTTTTCACACATCTGTGCATTTTATTGTTTCTCAAATTATTTAAAATGGCTTTTAAATTGTATTAGTTTATACCATTCTCATGATGTAACTTACCACAGCCTCTGCTTTATTTATATGAGGGAATAGCTTATTTCCTCAAACTAACGACAAAGTTTCCTTGAGAGTTCTTTTTGTCTTTCTCTCCCACTTGCTCTAGTCCTTACTAACACAGTACCTCTCAATTTAGGAGCATGAACTATTAATTGAACCAAATGAAATAAAATTACTAAACAAAATCACTAGCTTTGTCTTCCAGAGGTCAAATCTAGAAATGGAGACTTCATCCCTTCATTCTCACCCCTCTGTAAATCCTTCAATCTCAAAACCAAAAGTAGTGTGGGAGCATGAACAATTTGATCCATTCAATTTTAGAGCAATAGTCTTTTAAATACCAGGAATTCCGAAAACGTCCCCAGATAAAATGTCGCTGATGGTTTGTTTCAAGAAATAAAGTGTACAGGGTTAGGACCAATGGGTGGCTAATGTGAAAGAATTTGAAGATCATCAGAGTCCAAAAGGGAAAGCATGAATGTGGCCTGTGTGATGTAAAGGATAGTACTATGAACATTACACATCTGAAGATAATAAGGAGGGAAGAGAATGGTAAGTCAAGCTCAACCTTTCATTCCAATCTTTTCTTCACTGCAGAAAGCAACTAAAAAGGACCACAAGAAAAGGGTGTGGCCAGCCACTGCCAATTCTGAAAAGTATAATAGAAGAGTAAGATATTATCTCTGCTATTAGGGGAGGAGTTGTTATATATTTTTAAGTTTTCTCTAATCAAATAGCATTTTGTTCAAGGCAACTCATTTTGGGTTGCTGATTGGTTCTACTGACACTTACTATAAGGCAATTGTTATTTTTTTAATTTGAAATTCAGTCATAAAATACTCATTTACTCTGATGAGCAGTGTTGGCCAGAGCACTTTATCAGGGCAGAGGCATATTTTTCTACAACAATTTCCAGCCCGACAGCCAAACAAGAACGCAATTCCACTCACAATAGCCCCCAAAAGAATAAAATACCTAGGAATACAGCTAACCAAGGAGGAGAAAGTTCTCTACAAAACACTGGTCAAAGAAGTTAGATATGACACAAATAGAAAAACATCCCATGCTCATGGACAGGATGAATCAAGGTTGATAAAATGGCCATGATGTCCAAAGCAATTTACAGATTCAATACTATTGCCATCAAACTACAAATGATATCGTTCATATAATTAGGAAAAACTATTTTATAATTCATAAACCAAAAAAGAGCCAAAATAGACAAGGCAATCCTAAGCATAAAGAAAAAACTAGAGGTATCACATTACCTGTCCTCAAACTATACCACAGGGTTGTAGTAACCAAAACAGCAAGGCACTGAAACAAAAAGAAATACACAGAACAATGGAACAGAATAAAGACCCCAGAGATAATGCTGCACACATACAACCTTCTGATCTTTAACAACGCTGACAAAAAATACCAAAGACTGTAAATGGAAATGGGTTATTTTATGACTGCCAAATTAATCGAGCATGACTGCAATTGAGTAGAACAATAAAAATATTACTTACTGTATGTTGCACTTGGCAATTTCAAAATGATTTGCAAACATTCATCCTCAAAATGCTTCTACAAAAATGCATCTGTGGAGGAAGAAAAACATCCAAAAGAGTAAACAATTTGTCAAGGTCACAGAAAAACTAACACAGACCAACACACACTTAAACACAATACACTGTAACATACTAAAATAGGTTTTGCAAAATGTAGACTATACATTTAGCAAAGTATAATGGGCTGATGAACAGAAATATTCCCAACTACATGCAAATATTCCAAAACATCAATCAAGGAGGACACTTTGAAGAAAGAGGTAAGAGAAGTCTGCATACTAGCTTCATAATTATATGCAAGAAACACAGTTGGCAGAACGGCATAAAAGTAATTCAAAAATATGAGATGTTCAAATATACTTGGAGAGTTGAGGTGATTATTCAAATATTTCAAGTTTTTAAAAGGTACTATTATCTGATATATCAGGATCACTGAGTTAGAAAAGAATTTTGCTTGATTTATCCAGAGAGTTGCACCAATTCACTTTGTAATTGCATTTCAATTCTAATTGAAAACCATGCACAGAGAAAAATGCAGGCATGCGACCTGCATACCTCACAAAAATACACAAACAGATCCATTCTCTGTGTTTCAGAATATCAATGTGATTATAAGGAGAAAGTGATTTAATCAAGCATTATTAATTAATTTGTTAGTTTTAGAGTAGGGTTTTGAAAGAGCATATTGATTTTGAATATCAAAATATTTCAACTTAAATGGGTTTTATGCTACTGAGTATATACAGTGTTATAAAAGAACTATTCAAAGAAATATAACAAAATACAACCTAATGAAAATTATCAGCCTGGCCAACATGGTGAAACCCTGTCTTTAATAAAAATATAAAAATTAGCCAGGCATGGTAGTGAGTGCCTGTAGCCCCAGCTACTCAGGAGGCTAAGGCAGGACCATCGCTTGAACCCAGGAGGCGGAAGTTGCAGTGAGCTGAGATCATGCCACTGCACCCCAGTCTGGGAGACAGAATGAGACTCCATCTCAAAAAAAAATATATATATTATATATAATATATATATAATATATATATAAAATATATATATTATATATAATATATATATTTTATATAATATATATATAAAATATATATAAAATATATATATTATATATAATATATATATAAAATATATATATCCCTTTAAAAACACAGTGTGTTCTTTCAGACAGCTCAGACACACTATAAACAATACAAATAAAAATTCCCTTAAGTACCAAACATCTTTAAAGGAATATTAGTTCTCAGCAACAAACAGAATTTCTGCTCAGAGAGATCTGTGTCTTGATGGTACTAAGCAGAACTAGCAGTTTAATAATACAAAAGTTGTGCTTTTGTGTTCACCAAAACCAACTGTAACCAAATCAACAATTCAACATTCAGAATAAGCATTTTGAATAGAAAATCTAATTTATCTTCCTCTAGTATGTTAAAGACACTGGGAATACACAGGTCTCTACCTGGCCCATGAATAAATGATTTTACTAATGTTTTACACAGAACCTCTCAAACAGAGAAAACTGGATATAATTAGCAAGTTTATAGTTAAATGGAAAAAGTAAATCAAGAAATGTCCAAGAAATTTTGTATTTTCTAAGTTTAAAACTTAAAACATAATAAAAGATATATATATTCTTCTTCACATATAATTCAGTAGAATTATAAAGTTATAACAATTAGCAAATCTCTATATTTCTTCATACTTTAGCATATTCATCCTCATAGACAAGAATACTGAGATGAACTCTAATTACATGACTTGCTCAATCTGACACAGCCAATAGGAGGTAAGACTGGGCTCAAAACCAGCTTTTCTGACCTGGGTTTCATCTTACTACAATATCTGCTAATTTCTAGGTTGCATCCAGAGCAGAGATTGAAAACTGGGGGTGTGAAAACCAAATCTGGCTTACTGATACATTTCGTTTGTCCCACAGCATGGTTTTTAAAATATTACACAATATTCAAAAGCAGAAGATTTCTCATAAAAAATCCTCATATCTAGCTTTTTTGAAAAAGTGAAAATTTTTATAAGGCTGGACTCAGGCATGGAACAGAAAAACGGTTGCCCCTCTTAGATAGCACGAGTTTTCATATTCATCTACTTCCTACTTTTACAAACCATCTTTCACTCTGACAATTTTAAATACTGGAGTGTTTTGCACAAGATCCAAGCTCTCCTTTATTAAGAATTGCCATCTTTTTTTTTTTTTTTTTTTTGCTGTGAAACTGGAGGAAGGATTTACCTTTATTAGTCTCAAAAAACATATTTTGTCAATTGAAATAACCACTTAAAATACTACATTTCACTGGATTCCTATAACCAGGTGCTATTGATTATCTTATTTTAATCTATATACATGTTTTAAAATTTTGTGGGTTTGAATATATTTTATTTTTAAATATATATTTGATAATTGTCATAGCTAAGGGAAAATATTACAAACATAATTGATTAGTACATCATCAAGTGAAAGAATGAGTGACCTCAAAGAATAATTTTACATTTACCATGGACACGTATGTCTTCCAGTGAGTTATTTCCTGGATTGATAGGTATACTAGGTAATAAAATAATTATGATACATTAAACACTTCAATTTAGTTGGATAAACTGGATTAACAGAACACTAACAGCTAAAGGTAAAGCTATGCAATCCACAAATTTTGGTTAAATAATGGCATATTGCAATTGTCTTTAAATATCAATACATTTTGCAGAATACACGAAAATATGGACTGGCATTCTGAGGAACTCAGGTAGTAAGAGCCACCTAAATCTCAAACTGTTCACATATCGTAAAAAATACATACACTTAACCAAAACAAATTAAAACACACAAATCCAAATCCTTCAGCACAACTGGAAGCTGGAGAATAATAAACATGTCAGATTATACGTAAATAGAAAATCAGACACCAATTTCTAATGCAGCTATCTTTAAGCTGCCCCTATATACAGAGATATATGGGGTCCAGAAAAACTGTGAGAAAGAAGGTAAAAGAAACCAGAATTCCTAAGAGTGACATGAAAATCATTCACAGAAAATCCACTCAAACTATGAAAATTCTGAAAACCTATTCTGGCATATTAGAATATGGACACAGAGAAAAGACAAAAATGCATAAATTTTGAGGTGACATTTTTTTTGGAAGAAAAGCAAGTAAGGCATTTATAAAATGATGGGGATATGTCAAAAGGACACAAGTCCTAGCTTTAAGAGGCTGTTACTGGTTTAATCAGAGACAATTGGGAAATAAAAATAAATAATTATTGTAATGAATTAAAATTTATTACAGAAAATATAATAAAGTATGAAATTAAGAAGGGAAAACTCTTTCTTTGAGTATAATGTCACCTAAAAAGTACAGACGGACTGATGGAGTTAGAAAACCACCATAATATTTTAGGTACCTGATTCAGTAAAGAAAACATTAATGGATCAACACCAGTGCATAAAAGTGTGATGATAAACAGGTATTTCCAGTCGAAAAGTATCTTCCCACAAATTACTTATTAATTACAATGGAGAAAATAGTAACTAGTTGTGGAAAAACTTGGCAGAGACCACCTTAACAAATTGATCAAAGACAATATCATCAATTATCAGACAAATACGACATGTCTCCAAGTATGATGCACTTGAGAAGAACACAACATCACTTTTGTGGTATGCCTGTCAAAAATGCAAAACCAGAATTAACCGTTAGGAAACATTCAGTAATGCCAAATTGAGAATACTGCACTCCATATCTGATCTGAACTCTTCAAATGTCCAAGTAATTAGACTAAGGAGATGTTCCAGATAAAAGGACTTTTAAAGATAAAACCAAAAAATACACCTGGAATCCTAGATACATACTGTGAGTTACACAATACAACTAATATTGTGTCAATATTGAATATCTTTAAAAATTATACTCTTGTTATAGAAGACAATGTCCTTATTCTTAGGAAATGTACCCTTAAACACTTCAGCTAAGGAAGCATGATGTCTGTAACTTATTCTCAAATGATTCAGAAAAAAATGTGGTGTGTGTGTGGTGTGTGCATGCACACACAGGAATATAGAGAGAAAACACACACAGAAATGAAGCAAACGAGGCAAAATTGTAAACAACTGTTGAATCTGGACAAAAGGTATTCTTAAATACAATTCTTGTACATTTTCTGTACATTTGAAACTATGTCAAAATTTAAAATTATGCAACAAGGTAAAAATAAATAAAAATAAAATGTTTCATTTTAATCTAGACATTTATATTTGGGAATCACAGAATAATAGTCAAACATACATCAAGGAAGTCTTTTTCAGAAGGGAACAACAGACACTGGGCCCTACTTGAGGCTGAAAGGTGGGAAGAAGGTGAGGATCAAAAAACTACCTATTGGGTACTATGCTCATTACCTGGTGACAAAATAATCTGTACACAAAACTCCTGTGACACAAAATTAGCCTATATAACAAATCTGCACATATACACTTGAGGCTAAAATAAGAGTTAAAAATAAATAACTAATAACTAAATAAATAAATCAGAAAAACATTTAAAGGTTAAAAAAATTCAAAATCATCAATGTTTTTGTATAATTAGTATAGTAAGAAATCCAGAGTGATAGCTTACATACTATATATCATATAGTGTTTATGTATATACAATTTACATCTTTATATATATTTAATATTTATATATTTAGATTAAATGAAAGATATTTATTCATAACTTACATACTGATATATACCCATTAAATATATAAAATACAGGAGAATGAGAAAAAATGTAAAATCTACTTTAGAGTTTTAAAATAAACCACACAAACATTATATTATAGTCAGCAAATTAAGCAATATAAAGTTAAATAATGAAATGATAATCAAAAAATAAGTGAAAGTAGTCAGGACTTAAAGAAAAAAGACAAAAGGTTATCAGTCTTTAAAGATTACCAATGTAAGTGGTTTTTCCTTATACAATTAGTTTTCTAAATCAAAAGTTGCAAGTTTTTTTAATTTAGGAAAAAAATATTAAAATATAAAATCATCCTTAATTCCAGAAACAACTATCCTGCTCTTACTTGAAGACTATTATTTAAAGAATTATATAAACTATTTTACGATTATATTCTCTTTTTACTTAATTAATTGTGAATTTCTTTGTGTGACAATATCATCATTTTTTCATCACACTGCAAGATCACTTCACTGATTAATATCCTATTGCTATGGCAGCCATCATTTATTTATTTTCTGACTATAAATTATCATCAAATATTTGTGGCAAAAAGAAGATACTGTGAAGGTCCTTGGGCATATATCTTCTGCCACAGCATGATTGTTTCCTTAGGATAAAATGCCGAGAACTGGGATTTCTGGGTCAAGTAGCATGAGACTGTTAAAACTTGTTAAACCGTATTTTATTAAACTGATAGACCCAACTTTCCTATTTGACCAACTCCCAAATCAGTTTATATTTTACAATTACTGTGAAATATAGTTGCAGTCATGACAAAGTGTTTGTTGCCTGCTGATGCCCCAATTTGACCCTAGTTCTGCATATTGTCATGCGTTCATTTGAGTTGTATGCACTCTAGGTATTCTACATATGGAGTTTAATTACCTTTTAAAATGTCTTCTAAAAGATTACACAAAAAGGTAATACCAAAATGAAAAAATTGCTTATATGGAAAGGCATGGAAACAAAGCAACTTTAGTAAAATAATTATTCATTTTGTTGAACTAATAAAAGAAAAACGTCCACGAATAGAGGAAGATGTGTTATAATCTTGAAACTCAGAACATAGAAAAAAAATGGCCATTCCAGGTTAAGGGATATAATTAAGGCAGGAAACACTACAGATCCCCCTGGACAACACGAACAACTATTCCAGGTCTCATCTCTATTTTACAGCAACAATATTTCAAAACGCCTCAGTGACACTAGATATTACCATTTTTAATGCCATTTTAATCAATGGTTCTCATAGATGACCAACTTATTTCAGTCCCTCTTTTTTAATTACCATATTCACTTTAGATTCCTGCAAATTCACACAGATTTAGCAATTTTCCTAGTCTGTAGATTCCATATTTTGTATTATTAAATTATAGAGATTATTACAAATATCATTCAGTATAAGTCTCCAACAAACACTTTTAGAGTCTTGCTTTGTTTGCCCTACCAGGTCACTGATTCAGCGACAAGTAACAAGCTATGCCTCCCTTTATACAAGACTATATATTCTTTGCTGGTTGATCAGAACATCATGTGAGACAAAAACTAAACCTTACCGAAGTAAAGATACATGAACTTTTTGTCCTCTCATATTTAAGCTCTGTTATTGTGTCAGAGAAGATTACATTAACTCTGAGTGATTTACTTCTCTCAAACATGTTGGCTGTTACCCCATTTTTTCTGCTCTTTGAAGTGTATGGAAATCAATCATCACTTTGTCTTATTATTTTCATACATATCAAAGCAAACTGATTAATCTATAACTTCTAAAGTCATCTCTAGTACGTCCTCCCTCTTCTCCTCTCTCCCTGTCACCCCCATCTCTCTCTCTAATTTGACTTTCAAGACCACTAACTTCCTTGCACATTTTCTTATTGTAATTACTACTTGATAATGACCTCATGATATTTTCGATCATAGACATCACAAATCAGGATCCCCTGATTTATACACAACCAATATTTAAACATAACCTCTCTGTAGTCCATCAGCCAATTTCTATCCCTGCATAATTCTATATCCAGTCTCTACATCATGGTTAGATGCCATGTTGTTGCATTTCCTAACTGAACACTGTATCATCCATTCCTCTTTTTTATTCATCCAATTGGGGAGATGCCAGAGACGTGTGGGTTCTCAAGTGGGGTCTCCAGAGATTCAAGTGGCTTCTCTGTCAATTCTTTGTTCCCTTTGTTTTATTTCACTTTTTTTCATTGATTGTTAAAAGAAGTAGCCAAATGATTGTTCCAAGCAGTCAACAGCCTACGTGAAGAGTGTTCAATGACAGCTCCTTCACCACTGGCCCCTCTCTACCTGAAGAAACAGGAGAAAATATTGGCTCTTCCCCCTTTTGGGATGAAAAATGGAACATCTGTGCTTTATTCACTGTACTCCATTCCCAGTAAACAGACATTAAAGCGTGGCATATTTTATACCCTTTGCTTCATTATTTCCTAGTTTCTGAAGAAATGTGGCCTTTTCCTTTGCATATGCTTACTGTTTGACCCATTCTACTTCCATCAAGTTATTCTAAGACATAATTAGATATACAGGCAAAATTTCATGTTCAAAGTACTTAATCAGTGTCATTTATATTGGTATAATTTTAAATCCATAAAAGCAACAATTAGGGATCAACTAAGTAAATTATGGCTTGTCCATATGATGAAATGCCATATAGTCATAAAAATAATGTCCCAACTAATATTTACTTATATGCAGAAATCTAATCTTCAAAATAGTATCAATTTCTAAAATAATATGGAGAATAAAGTTGTTTTGTAAATAATTACATAATTTACATATATGTAAATATATGTGCCTATATATGTATATAAATTCAGTATAACAACTCGCTATACAGTGAAATGTTAACGTTATTATGTCTAAATGGTGTAAAAATATAAGTAATTGTCATAATTTTAGTGCTTTTTCTAATTTTCAAATCTTCGACAAAAAATACATATCATGTTATAATCCAAAAAAATACTAGTTTAAAAGCTGAAAGTGAACAAAAGCAACAAAGTGCATAGGTAAGAACCAATTACACAGCTATAAACTAGGCAGAACTTCAACATTAAAAGAGCTGGAAAATAGTACAAAGTTGCAACATAAGTAAGAAACAAAATCAATTTTCCAAAAGTTAAGAAAATATGATTTTTTGACAAATGTGGTTGAACCTGAAAGGTGCCTCGTCCGTGTCTAATCTCTCCTTTCTTAGCTGCTGTTGGCACATTTATGCTTTTTGACCTTTGCCTGTTCAAAATGTAGTTACAGTGATTGGAACTCTGACAGCTCTTTTGAGTGCAAGAATCCTAGAATGAATGCAAGAATCCAAGATCTCTGGTAACATTACAAAGGTCATCTTAGTAGACTACCAACGTCAAGACTTCATATTTTCTGAGGGAAAAATAAAGTACCAATTTCTTTAGGCCACTCTGGATACACACTGAGCACAATTCCTAAATGATACATATTATCTAAAAATTTGCACATAAGATTAAAGAAAAATTTTTTGTCATGGGTTTAATAAGTATTTGGCTAGCATATATTACTAAATATTAGGGTTCACAGTCAAATCATATTTAAAATGAAGACAGAGGACAGAAACGGAAAGAATTAACAGTTGGAAAATTAGGATACATTAAAACTGACCCAGATAAAGAAATTTATATTTCATAAAAAGAAATGTTTATTTTTAATAATGTGAAAAATTATTTTTAAAATTATAAGAAACAGCTTTAACAGTACTGGGAGAGTTTACACTACACTGTAAAAATAAATTTCTAGAAATTAAAAATTACTTAAATATTAATTTTGTCTTCTTGTGTTTTAAGTGAAGACATTTTTGAACATCTTTAAACCTAACTTTAAGTCTGGGGCCTTTAAAACAAAGATCCAACTAGAAGTGTGCAATAAATATGGGATGGAAGAAATTGTTTTTTAGCGTACTCTTGGACCCATGATTTTGATAAATTTGTAGTGATTATCATTGTAAGAGATTATGTTAATATTTTTATATCCTCATTATATTCCAGAAAAAGATACAAGGCATGTCACAAAGATTCATTCAATAGAGCATCATTAAATTCATAGCCTTTCATCCTACTGCATCAATATTTAACAATTTTTCAAGACATTTATTGAATGAATGGTTATATTATGGACTTCGGTAGGTCTCAGAGGAACAATGAGAAACATGATGTCTCCATTGTGAAAAAGCTTATCATCTAAAATGGTAGACACGTGAGGGCACCACTATGATAACAGGTTGAAAGTTAGCAACAGCAATAGGAACGAGGTTCTATGGGAACAGAGAAAATAGAATAAATTTGCCTTGGGGATTTGGAGAAATCCTTTAAAAAGGATTTGCTCAGGTGAGCTGATCTCTGAAATGAGCAGCTAGGTAATTCAAGGCTGCAAAGCAATGTGAGCAAAGAAACAATCATGGACTTCTATGATAAGTCCAGGTAACAGAGAAACAATTCAGTGAATCCTGAAAATAGATTAAGAGGGGGTAAAAAATGAGATGCAAGGCCAAAAAGGTCATTTGAAATAGATCTCTAGGAAGGACCTTAATGATATGCTAAAGAATTTGAAATTTAACTTGTAGAGCTTTTGAAGGTTTTTAACACCCAGGAGTTACATGCTCATTCAGAGAGATCCTTCTATTGACAATGTAGAGTATTTAACAAACCACATGATGAGGCGTAGTTTTATTTTAGAGAAACATGTTAGTCTTGGGTTTAGATTAAGCACAACCTTGACTGAGGGCTGGCAGGAGTGACAGGATCAGCCCGTGAGATCCTTTTCAATCTTAAACCCTGTGACTTACGTCTCCGTCAAAGGAAACAAGTTCCAGGCAAATTCTTATAAATGACAGAAGTGGCAGAACTCTGAAGCCACTTGGGTGAAAATCATAAAGGCGTTGTGATTTCAAATACCAAATGAGTTTGACAACAAGCATATAAAGTGCACAATCCCTTACTAGCTAACAACGGAATTTGAGAAGAAAAAAAAAAGTCACATGGAAGACATTCTTATAGCAAGTGAAAAGGCAGTTTCAACTATCCTACCGGGAAAGCCAGATAAAAATTTGACTGACCTAAATCCTTTTTAGCCTGCATCATTTCGCAAAGTAGCCTCTACTGCTCTGGAAGGCCCAAGGGACCTATCTGTGCATATGCAATCTAATTAAATGCATGTAGTTAAATGCATGTAGTAAGGACTTAATTGTGTAGAGCATTTTGCTAGGTACAGCACAAAAAGAATCCTGTTAGACTGCCTTCCTGGATTTCCTAATCCACAAACAGCAAATAGATGTAGATATACACCTAGTTTAGGTAGAAGAAAGAATGTATTCAAGTATAGGAACAGGCAAAATTATATGTACCAACAATGAATACTTCCTGAGCATCAATCAATAAGTGGAACAACACCTTGATTAGCTCTATTTCAAGGGGAACCACAGTTAAGGGTCAGAGAATAAATGCCAGTGACCAGATCTCACTCCTGAGACCTACTGGAAGGGTAAAGAAAAGCTCTGCTCTATTCAGGTTTGACAGCTCTAAACGGCAAGGTCGACTCAAGCAGTCTGAGGCACAGCATGTCACAGGAGTGATGTGCTGAAGAAAGAAGAAACAAACCAGCCACCGCACAGCATGAATCTGGGGATACAAGCTCCTTTCCTTTCCTTTTGTTTTCTCTTCTGTTTTTGTTGCTGTTGCTTTTGTGCCATTCTAACAAGAGCATTTAGCCTTACAGAGGAAGACCCAGATATAGGTGTCAGCTAAAAGGCAGGAACTCATACAATTTCTACTAAATAGAAGGTGTGAATCTGGATTGAGGAAGCAACACGTGAAAAAGTTTTAAGTTGGGGTGCAGTGTGAATTTTATCCCTCAGACCAAGTACATGGTGTATGTGATCAGAATTCTTAAGTCCCCTGAGTGATTGGTTTGATGAAAATCAGCCAAGTATATCATGAGATCAGAATTGTCGATACTAATAGAACTCCCTGACCTTGAACCCCTGCACAGTGGTAAATGAATCAATGAGGCACATATTTTCCCATAAAACACAGCCGCAAATAACATAATATGAACACATTTACTAAAAAACACAGAACAGGAAAACTAAAAATTCTACAAAATAACAACATGTAATTTATACATTTGTAATTCATGATTCATACATTTGGAACATTGTTCATATAGACAGATGATTTTTACATTTGTTTATGGGACAAAGAGGCCCTTTCGTGATAGAATAGCCTTATGAAAACATGTAGCTCTATTTTGCAGATGTTATTCGTTCCTGATTAAGAAAAGAAATAACAGAAGCAGGAATAAGGGAACAATTCTCTTGATAGTATGAGACTTCAGTAGGGCAGATGCTTCACAGGAAGCAAGCAGAAGTGCAGACAAAACTAAATTTTGGCTAGTCAACCCCCAGGGTTTTAGAATTGCAATTCAATAATTGCATGCCATGAGCATGAACCCACTGCTGAAAACCCACTGGTAAGTATGTATCAATAAATTGGAAGTGCCTGATCTTGCATTTACATAGTGCCTTAAATTACGTAGATCTCAAAATCACTGGCCCAATTTATTGATTGATTATGTATACTGACTGCTTAAGCAGGAATCCTTTCATGCACCAATGAAGTATGGTCATTTCTATATCAAAATGTAGCAGCATTTTATTGGCCCACAATTTTATATACCACCCAGTTACTGTGAGATGTAAGCCTCTGGCCAAATAAAAGTGCATCGGTATTTAGTGAATTATAATAAATTGACAAGTGCATATAATACAACATGATTAAAATCATGTAATAAAATTTTTCCATGGCAAGTAATAAATACATATGAGATTTTATAAAAAGCAAACAGACAGAAAGTAACTCCCACTACATGTGGGAGTTTTACAGTGTGTTAGTGTGGGGTGAGGAAGGATAAAAGGGTGTCAGGAAGGCTTTGAGGTTGGTTAAAAACTCAAAACTACTTAGTAGAACCTAACAAGAAAGTTATACTGAACGTTAGGGTTTGGGATAAGGAGCGTTTTTTTAAAAAAATCCACCAGGCAAAATTTAATTTGATCTAATATAAGGTCAAAATAAACTCCAGAGTTAATGAAGTAAGTAACTGAAAGTCAAAAATGAATCTGAATTATAAAATAAGATCAGTAATTTATACTTAGCTTTAGTGGTGTCCAAGGCCAAGATCTTGGAGGACCACACTTAAAAACTGCCAGGAAACTTACAAAAATGAAAAATCAACTTTCCATAGGAGTGCTTTGGAGAAAAGCACACACACAGGTAGTTTGCATCAGCTCTGCCCTATGCTAGGAAACAGTATATCTTTGATTTCATGCTCATGAAAAATATATTGCAAAATTAATCATATTGCTAAATATTTTATAACTATGGAAAATATCTTTTGTGACTTACTAATTTCCAAGGTGCTTGGTGTTGAATAAAATGAAGACTGGTCTGAAAGTGAAACTACAGGATTAATTATCAATTGACTATCACTCTATAAATAAAATAATTATAATTGGTGTAATATATTGGCAGATAGATGCAACAATACAAGAAAATGAATCAATTGTCTGTCTGTGGCTACATGTAACCTTGGCTGAAAATGCTTAACCTCATACATGGTCCCCAGAATTGGCAGGAGTTAGTACTTGATTCTAAGAATATTTTATGTAGAAATTGCTTACACAGTTATTGAAGCTTGTAACAAAATTTTGTTTTTAATTACTTTTAAAATGTATTCAAGTGGCACACAAAACTTCAAGATGGAATAAAACAGGAGCACTAAGGAAATACAAACTGAGGACCCAACATTATTTTAGGCAGCACTAGAAAATTGCTTGAATCACATGGGACAAGTTATAATAAGTTTT
This sequence comes from Mandrillus leucophaeus, assembly GCF_000951045.1. Classification (NCBI taxonomy): domain Eukaryota; kingdom Metazoa; phylum Chordata; class Mammalia; order Primates; family Cercopithecidae; genus Mandrillus; species Mandrillus leucophaeus. The sequence goes on along the minus strand of NW_012109597.1, from coordinate 743,820 downwards.
AAAAATAATTTATTTACTTGCAATATGAAACAGTTTTTAAACACAGATAAACACAATACTATTTAATAACCTATAATGTCCTCATATAATAAACTCACAAAACATAATGTAATTTATTCCTGTACCAGCATTTTTTAAAATAACTATTTTATCTTACTGAATATGTTTTTGGAGCTGAGGAAGTTGTAGGTTACATTTAAAAATTAGTCTTTGTACATTTCAACATTCTGCAAATGATTTGGAAATAAATCAAAAACAGTATGATGCATCATTAGATTCCTACCAGCAGTTTATTAATTTATGTATAATTATCATTTGCACAAATTATTATGAAGGAAATGACAAACTACCAGTGCTCAAAACATATTCTCCTTACTTGATAAGAAAAGAGAACCGTAATTCAAATATTTCTAAATGGGAAATAAATTACAATTTGTTACTTCAAATTATGCTTTCTTCCACATTAAAAAAGTAGAAAATCTCCAAATAAGCATGTATAAAAATAATTAAGAACTAGACATCATACACTGAAAATAAAATCTGTGTCTTTAAAGCATAAGAAGTATACAATGTTTCATCTTTTTCATTCAGAAATGAAGGGTGGGATGGCAATGTTTTAAAATGTTCTCTATTTTCCATACTTAACACACACAAAAAGCATTGATCTTTCAATTTCTCTAAGGCTCTTCCACAAGAAAAACAACATAGTCAAAGCAGATCAAATAACTAAGGGGGAAATGCAAGATGGCTGTCACTTAACGCAGAACACCTAACAAAACTCAACAGAGATATTGGAAATTCCCAAATAGAAAATGCTTACCATCCTTGTTCTCAGCTAGATACACTTTTTTTGCAAAGTGGTTTGTCATTGTTTAGCATTGTGTATAATGTGTATAATATTATAATATTTATCATGAAATGAATGCACCTTTGCCTTCACGCATTTACCTTCCCTTCTCCCTTAAATAAGATTTCTCAGCATTTCACTAACACAGTTTTACTGTTTCTACTTCACTTGGTTTCAGTCCTATCTTTAACTCCTATTTATTTATTGGCACTCGGGGCCCAATTTTGCAGTAACTCCTTACAATAACTCTTCCAGGTCTGAGATTTTATTTCAAAAATCAGTTAAGCAGGCCAGATTTACTAGGCACCTGTCACACTAGATACCAAAAGAGGACCATTGAAGAGGAGATACACAAAAAACAGCTCACACTTATTGAGCACCTGCTAAGTGCCAAGCACAACAATCAGTACATTATATGTATTGTCACCTCAACCCTCATGTCATTACAATTATAAGGTGGATGAGAATATCTAGCTCATAGTGCTATGAGAATTAAATGAGCTAATATTATGTAAAGCACTTAAAAGAGACCTTCTTGCCCAGTAAGAGACCTGGGTTGTATTCTTGTTAGCTACTATGACTATTATCTCCATTTTAAAGATGAGGTAACTAAGTTCCATGCAGGCTATGTAACTGTCTTCTGTCATACTTCTAGTAATCAGATATAAGAATTTTTAAACTACATTTATGTGATTCCCAGCACCACAAAATTAAACTTGTGTCTTTAACACTTAATTGTGTTTTACTGTCTCCTCCTAACTTGAATCTCTATATTTATCTTATTTTAGAATGAAGAGGAAGTTAATATGCTAAAAGGTCCTAAATAATTGCCAAGAACTTCAACTTTAATATGTAACTTAATGGACCCCAGATTCATCAACCACATGAAATAACAGGACAAAAGAGCTCTAACTGCCCACAAGTTACTGTCCTTAAATCAAGATCACCCAGAAAATGGTAAAATGAGGTGACCAAGAGAGACTGTAATCACAAACTGTCAACAGAAACCGGATATTCACAGCTTTAAAGAGTGCCTCATTGTTAATTTTTGTTTTTGTTTTTTTTCCTCAGTTCAGAATCCCCTAACCTTTCATACTATAAAAGACTAGGTTTTACCATATAATTATTTTTTTCCTCAGTTTTCCACAATACCTTTTTGTGATATACGTATCCTACACTATGGGGGGAAACTGGGAACCTTCCTCATTTCTCTCTCTCTCTCTCTCTTCTCTCCATTTCTGTCTATAGAAAGCTAACTATGATTATTTTTTAGTTAGCTGATTCATGTTCATAGTTAAGAATGCTAAAGCATGAACATGTTACACAGCAACAACCAGCAGGTTAGTAAATTTTTTGTGGGAACTACCCATATGCTCACATTAATTATGAATAGCTAGTATCTTTACAGCAACTATTCTGATCAGCTACAAAATTAGTGTTAGCCCAACGATACTAAGGAGTGAACATTTCGAGAGCAGCTGCTGATCTAAGATGGCAATATCTTCACATCTGTGAACGTTGAAATGGCCATCCTTCATTTACCAATTTTTCTGTAAATCTGCAGGCACATCAGGTAATCACAGTAACTGGTACAATGCAACAACAGAGAGAACTGTAAAATTTACTGCCTCTATCTGGAATCCAATACTAAATGTTGTTTCAAATTATTCCTCAGTGCTTTGAAAGTGTTTAGGAAAACAGAGGTGAAATGGTGATACGATCTTTTAAAGAATCATCTTCTAACGTACATATTTACATCAGCAAAAAAATAAATAAATAAGCCATAGGAAAACAAGGCCTTAAAAAATGAAAAAAGTTCTATTAAAACAATTATATTTAGGTTCCGTGTATACACATTCATAAAACTAAAGATGTATTATTCTGATTTGATTGGTAAAGTCAGTTAGACACAAAGTACAGAATCAAACTTAAAGGACACAGGACAGAGACTGAAGACCATTGTTAAGAAGGCAGTGAACACCTTTACTCTAATAAAGACCCAGAGCAAGTAAGAGCTCTGTATCAGTCTCAGGATTTATACCTAGAAAAATTCTAATTCACTTTATTCTCAATAAAATGATAGACCTATCTTCACAAAATAAACAGACTACAAAGTGGTACTGGGTATTTTTAAATACCAGTTGCTTTATTTTTATTTATTTTCTTTTTCTTGAGACAAAGTTTTGCTCTTGTTGCCAGGCTGGAGTGCAATGGCACAACCTCGGCTCACTGTAACCTCCACCTCCTGGGTTCAAGAGATTCTCCTCCTTTGGCCTCCCGAGTAGCTGGGACTACAAGCGTGTGCCACAACGCTCAGCTATTTTGTTGGGTTTTTTTTTTTTTTTTGGGGTTTTTTTTTTTTTTTTTTTTTGTATTTTTAGTAGAGACGGGGTTTCACCATGTTGGCCAGGCTGGTCTTGAACTCCTGACGTCAGAGGATCCACCCGGCTCAGCCTCCCAAAGTCCTGGGATTAAATGCCCAGCACCAGTTGCTTTAAAGATGGGGAAGCTGACATTCAGAGAACTTAAATGACATGTTATAGACTTTTATTAATGGCTGTATCAGGACTAAATCCAATGTTCCCCTCAGTCCCATAATGTAGTACTATAGGGAATTATTGCTATGACGTTCAGTGACAGAAGTGCCAAGAATTTATATTTCTTTATACAGTAAAGCCCCTCAACCCCAACCAGTTCCTCTCCCCAGAGGAACTCACTTTTAATTGCTTATTAGCTCTACAATAGAACCTTTAAATCCCAATATCTTTATGGATCATGATGACTCCACAGAGAGTGGCTGGAATATGTGGAAATCTGGGAAGTACACACTCATCGAAGCATAATTGCATTTTTTTCTCAAAAAAATTAAAGCATACTTTGACCAAGCAGACTCAGAGTAGTTTAGCCATTATCTAAGTCACTTCACATCATATTCAGAACTTCTCTGTATCTTTCCTCCTAATGTAGTCGTTATTCCTCGTGTTGGTTATCTTTGTAACTTTAAGGACTGTATCAGTGCTATTTCTTATATTAACTATAGACATTATCTCTTGACTCCTATTTTGTTACATGCTACTCTTCCAATCCCTAACATTTCCTTCAACTCTCTCCAGTCCCCATATCTAATTCCTAACCTCAACCACCTGTATGTTTATCGTGATATTGTCAGTCTTGATAATATTTGCATTTTGTTCTATCACCAAAATTATCTTCTACATTTTAAGTAAGATTGACTGAAAATCAATCAAAAGATGAAAGTCAGTAAATACCATGTATATTTAATTTAAAAATATTATTCATTTTGGAGCCAACTAAAGTCCTATGGTTATTTTGCTTTTTTGCATATTCTTTTGTTTTTCCTGACATTTCTACTTTTTTCTTTGTACATTTTTTGTCTTTTTAAATACTCCTTAAACATTAAATATTCTATAATTTCCCCTTTTTGTCCCAAATCCTCCCACCAACCAAAGCCTCCATTTCCTTATACTAATCCTACACCAGGTTGAAACAACACAATTTGTTCACCTTCTTGGACTACTTCACATAGCTATTATGCCATGTCTTTCTCTTTTTCTTAACCATAGTTTGTTGGGGTTCAACCTCAAGTAACTTTTCAAGAAAGGTTATATTTAAGGAAGATAACCTTTGTCTTTTTATGTCTTAAAATGTCTTAATTCTACCCTGACACTGGATATTTTGACTGGGTATGGTATGCTGAGTTGTAAATCATCTTTCCTCAGAAATTTGATATTTATCCTCAATTCCTTAATGCTTGCTCGAACTGTATTTTTTGCTTTCTTACTAGACTTTCAATTAGTAGGAAGTCATGCTTCATGGAGATTCACTATGACTCATATTTTCCATCTTGTTTCATTTTTGTTAGAATTGACAGATTTTTCTCTATTTAAAATTACAAATTTTCCCTTAAAATATTTGAAAATATTCAATTTCCAAGAGTTTTTCCTGCTCATTTAGTGTTCCTTTTCTATATCATCCACTTGTTTTATGAATGCAATATTTTCCTGGATCTTTTCAAGAATTATATATATATTATATATGTGTATTATCTATATATTATATAACATTTGTCTCTTTTATGGTCCTCTAATTGTGTGTTTCTTGCAAAGTCATCTTGTTGTTACCGGTTTCTTTAACTTGGTCCCTTTTTTTTTTCATGTTGCAGACATTTTAACATTTTTGTTCTTACGTTATTTCTTAAATGTCTGTGATCCTTGATTGCTGTTTTATGTATTTAGAAATGAAGGAATACCAGCCTGGGCAGCATAG
>NW_012109597.1:734401-737956 GCF_000951045.1 Mandrillus leucophaeus | reverse complement strand
AGCTTTATAACTTTTAATCCCTCAGTTTAATGCTTGAATTAATGAGTTTTCAGAAGGTAGTTTAGATAAAAATAGTTCTTATTCCTTCCTCTTAAAATGGATACTCATCTATTGAAAACTAAGAAGCTATATTTTAAAACGTCTAAAATGAAAAAAACCCAAGAGCCAACAAAATTATTACACTGTGGCCTATCACCATAATCACGACAGTAATAATGTTCTTCAGAATGATTCAAATAAGGATCTCTGTTGAGATAGATGTGAATTGCCCATCTGCACAGACCTTAAGGTACACAGGGTAAAATTGATGCTACTGATTTCATGTTCTAAATGCCTTATATTCTGTTCTGCTTGTGGGAAATGAGAAAACTGATGAACATTTGCAAAAAAAGATTAATTGAAGTTCAAAATTATTTGAGATAGTTGTAAATATTTTACATTTGTGGAAGTTAGTTTTCCTTACAAAAGGAATGGAAATGATGTATATGTTATCCCACTTGAATTATAATTTTATACAGATAATAAGAATTTGTGCATTGTAGAAGCAAAAATGGGCCTATTGTTGTCTGCAACAGCAAATGATGTGTCTCATAACTAGCAATTCAATGTGTTAATTCAGCTGTGCCATCCAATTACCTACAATTCATCTCAACTTTAGTGTACAACAATAAAAGTATTTTAAAAATCTTTGACAAAATGTCTGCTCCAGGTCATGAAAATAGGGGAAATACTATCCATAAGTCTGACAGTGGGTACCACAGAATATAAATTGTTAAAAATATTTATCACAGTCTATCAATATCACAATGATTTTTGACGTGAAGTCAGTAATCTAGCATTAATAATGAAACATACATTGTTTTATTTTTTAAAAGTCTGACCAAGTAATGTGAGAATCGTGCAGCAACTGAAATTGGCATCCCCTCAAATAACACGGCATTCCTTTGGAGCTATGGCCTGCCACCTGTCAATTGACCACAGGGCCCAAACACACAAATCTAAAAGTAGACAAAAGTAATGAGATGCAAATTTAGCATCCCCATCCTCCTGTTAAATGACCTAGATGCAAGAGCTATAGTATCACTCACCTTTTCAGAAACTAAATGATGAAATGAACAGACTTTTTTTATTTCCTTTTTTGTTGTTTTTTTGTTTTGTTTTGTTTTACCAGAATCAAGGACATCAATACATAGTTCAGTTTGGCTATATGAAGATTTATTAAGTCATAAAAGAAAGACAACTTAAAGTGAAAAGCACCATGAAGAAGAATGGAAAGAAGAACAAAGAAAAAGATATGGGGCAAAGAAAAAGAACACTGAAAAATAATAAACACAGTATTTACCTTAAGAAAAAAATAAAAAGATATGCTTAAAATCTATAACATATGAATAAAATCTGCACCATATTCAGTGACAGACTGTTTCTAATATTTTTCAGGACAAGTGATATATAATCCTATTTGAGACTGAATGATCAAGAGAATCAAAGAAATATAAGCCTCAGGAATCTTGGTGAAATTTGCTACAAGGAAAAGAGAAAAGATGGTATTGAGTCTTGAAAGTAAAATAGTTAGTAAACCCATAAACCTTTAACTCATTTACAGAATTGGAAATCGCATTGTTTCTAAATGCCGATTTTTAACTCTTTTTTAAACCACACAAGTGGAATGACTCATTATTGGGGGTTTAGAATTCAAATACTTTACATAATTTAATCAAACATCAATCTAAAATAAAATCTATTTTAAAAAACACTAAAGAAAAGCCATATTACAAGATTATTTTAGTGCATTAAACAAAAATATTAAATAACAGAAAAGGAGAAAATGTACTTTCTTAAAGATTAATACATCGGTTTTCACAAGTGATTATAAATTACAAATATTCCATTTTATACAAAGCTTACAAAATTATTGAGAAAAAATTCATAAATTTAGGTAGAATTTCCCCAATCCTGCCATAAACATGAGTATTTCCTAATGTAATTTAAAGATCTTATGAGGAGCATTATAGGGAAATAAAATGTTTCTTATTTAGTATAGTTACAGATGTAAATCTTAGTTATGTATTGAAGTATACATGGTTATTTTGTTATGGGTTGAAACAAACAACCCATAACAAATTGTGTTTTGGAAAACAAAATTTCTTTTCTAAATCTTTTAATATTCTTGTCTGCAACACTATTTAGTAGTGATTATTAATACTGGTTTGGTCTATGTCTAATTAGAGGCCAAGTCAATGATGACACTACCTGAGGAAAACCACTCTGATTTTTCCATGTTTATTATCCCATTCATAATTATATTTATCTCTTCATCTGGTGCCACAACTTCTAAAATATAAACTTTTAAAAACATTTCCAACTCTAGAAATATCAGCTTTTCTTCCTTCACTTTCAAAGGCAAAACTTACTCAAATAGGGAAAAGACACAGAAATCTGTATTCTATTTTCAATTCTGCTACTTCAAGTTTTGTGACTTAAAGCACGGCTGGGATCAGTGGCTCATGCCTGTAATCCCAGCACATTGGGAGGCTGAGGCAGGAGGATTACTTGAGGCCAGGAGTTTAAGACCAGCCTGGGCAACATAGTGAGGCTCTGTCTCTACCAAAAAAATAAAAAATAATAATTATCCAGACATGGCAGCACAATCCTGTAGTCCCAGCTACTTGGGAGGCTGCGCCAAGGGGTTCAAGGCTGCAGTGAGCTATAATTTTGCCACTGCACTCCAGCATGGGTGACAGAGGGAGACTCTGTCTCAAAACACACATACACACACACACACACACAAACACACACACGTAGGTAGTTTTAATTATTTCATCAAAATTAGTATCATCCTTGCCCTTCCACTGATCTTCTTACACTGGCCAACTTACTTAACCTTTCTGTGCCTCACTTTCCTTGTCTCTAAAATTAGGATACTAATAAAATCAACTTTTGAAGGTCTTTATGATTAAATGAATCAGTATCTGCAAAGTACTTAGAACAGCTCTGGAGCATAGTAATTGCCATGTTTTGTTAAATAAATCTGTTAAGTGATACACTACAAGCAGATTAGTTGCTTGAAATGTCACTGCACCTCACTATCACATAGGAAAATGTGTATAAAGATAGATTCTGTGGATCCATCCCAGTTAAATGAGACTCTGTATCAGTGGGACCTGAACACCTGTAACTAAAATGAATAAATAAGCTCAAGGTAATTTGGATTTACAAACTGCTTTGGTAGAAATGAAATTAATGTCTTAGGTCAATTTCGCCACATTTCACACACTCCACCAGTATTCTTTTCCTCTTTGATGGCCCAAATAGAAACTATCTAAAACAACCTGGGATATAAAACCAACCGCCAGTTTTACAAAAGCACTAAGCAAACTTGCTTTGCTTTTGCCAAGGCAAAGTAAAAATGGAGCAAACTGATCCCTACAGGTTGGGATGTGTTTTTTGGAGGAAGGATGGAGAAATTAGTTCTGACAAGCTCCTTTTGTCATTGCCCAATATTCATTTCCAATCCCAGGACACACAGTGGCACCATCTTAGTGTCAGTAAACGGTG
>NW_012109597.1:732348-733777 GCF_000951045.1 Mandrillus leucophaeus | reverse complement strand
TAATAATAATAATCTCAAGAGGAAATTAAGCCAGTTATTATGCTTCTAAGCTACATAATCCTCCTCATATGTCAAAATCCACTTTATTAACCAAAAAGAGGTGCTTTGCTTGTAATATGAAGGCAATTAATATAAGACAAGACACTAAGTTGACATTTACTACTATATTCGAGATGTTATTTCGATGATTTTTGATTGTGCTATGCTTTTAAATTCTTCTTTCTGTTTACAGTGGCTACTCACCACATGCATTATGTTCACCAAAGTGTCAACAAGCAGATTAATCACACTCTCCCGAAACTGTTGTATAAGAGCTTAAATAAGATTTAAGTGACAATTCAATGTAGCGGGATATATGAAACACAGTCCAATTAATTTCTCTTCATGTTAAAACCTTAACATGATATACCTTGGACAGCCCCCATCTATCTTAACAATTACCACATCTTTAAAAAATATGAAAGAAATCTAAGTATTTATTATGGACATTGTATTTAATTTTCTCACATAGTCTACAAGATGATAACAAATATATTCATATCTGTGATAACAATAGTCAGTCTTCTCCCTACATCCCTCTCAAACTATCTCGAGAGGATTAACCATTAACCTGGAACAATTTTTAATAACTGATATTTTTAATTGTATTTGAGTTCAATGCTGAAGGGCAGGTAATTATGGTAGTGTAGACATTAAGAGACAGCCTGACAGTTCATGAGGACTCTAATTACATGGACATTGAATGAAGTTGAGCCCTTAAAGGAAAAGCATGTCTCCCAACTTTAACTTACAATTTAAATTTTAGATCCCATCAATCTCTGTAGTGACAGCTTTTAAAAATTAAGAATTTCATTTAAATGTATAAGTCTAAAGACATACTAAAAACAGCTTGAAAAGCTCATAGCTAAAAATGAATTTAGGGACATGAGAGCACACAGTAATCAGAATCACACAGATGTCTTTAGCCACCTGTAATCATTTCTTGGTAATCAAGCTAAGACCAATTAAATGTATTATAATAGATATACTACACTGAAAACACAGACCAGGTCTAAATACGAAATTAAGAAGAAACAAATATCAAGTGATTAAAGTCTGTTCGGTTTATACTGCTCCTCCTAAAGACTAGAGATAATTGTTTATAATGCCTCAGACAGATGACTATTACTGAATTAAATGTATTCTTTTTCATAAATTTCCTTGAAAAGCTAAATTTCACAATGAAAAACCAGACTTTTCAAACACAGGTATGCATATATTTGAATGGCAGAAGTCCTTCAACAATGTGCCTTCAGATAGAAATTGTAAACAGAAGTCTAACCTGATAAAATAATAAATGGTTTATCAAAGCAGACAGTGCCAGATCTTTAAACGTGATTTATGTTTCCAAACATATGCTTTAGCCACTGTGTGTGTGTGGTGGGGCGGG
>NW_012109597.1:729936-732298 GCF_000951045.1 Mandrillus leucophaeus | reverse complement strand
GAAATGTCATTAAATAAGTTGTCAAAATAAATATGAGTATATATATGTAGGTCTTGATTTGATGTTTCACATGTGTTTATTTTGATGACAAGAGCAGACGGAAGGATTTAGAACCAAAGCCCAGTTTAAATCCTTTGATAATTAGGCATATGGTCATTCAGACTTCAAAGCAGTGATCCTGTTAGATCCCATTAGATGTAAGATGTCTACATGTTCCTACCGATAGGGACACAAATACAAGAAGGTGATGTACTAAGAGTCGCTGTCCAGTATGTGTTGTTTGTTACAAGAGGTTTCTCTTGAGAATATCATGTCTAATAAGGCAAATTAGTTAAAGGTCATAACTATATGAAGTGTCCATTTTTAAAAGGACAATGAACACCTAACAGAGATATGCAGCATCATAATTTATTTTACACAGTAAGACAATTCTATTAATATTTCATTCCCAATCATTTTCTCGACTGTTATTATTCACAAACACCAGGATTCTCTTCATCTGCCCATTCAGAAAGAATAAAAATACCCATTTGTTACTTCTTATCTCACCCCTTTCCTAAAATCCCAAAGTTTTTATAAGCTGTACAAGCGCTAGCTCTACTACATGAAAATGTTCCTGTTACAACTACTATTTCTAGAAACCAAGTTGGCATGATAAAAACATATTTCACTCTGACATAACCGTTCAAGCTGAAATGACTGCCCATTAAGTGAAAAAGTTAAACGCATTAAGTTAAACCTGTAAAACAAATAGAAGGTATCTCAAACAGTATCAGATTTTCCACCTTCACTACGTCTTTACTATTTTTAAATATAAAAATTGGGTAGAGTATCAGGTGATTTGTAAATAATATTTTTAAAGGAAAATTGCTTTGAACATGCTCCTGCACTATACTCATGGTAAATTACCAACTATTTTAAGAGGTGACTAGCATATCATCAAAAAAGTAGTATTGCTGCCCATGAATTCCTATTATTACTTTGAATTAGGAGGCATTATGTTTCCAGGTACTTTAGGAAATTCTCATATTCGTGCAGTATCACACATCTCATATATATATAGATATATATATATATGAAGCAGTAGGGGAATCCATAAACTATTTAGGGTAAGTGATCCAGCTTACAGATCAATATAGCCCCCAAGTATTTTAAGCTGATATATCTGTTCTTCATATTAAAAGAGAGAACTTTTCAATTGTTAGAAACCACATGAAAGTATTCACCCAAAAATGATGTCATGTCCCAATTTACTTTCAGGTAAGGAGGTTGGGAGATGCCACATTTCAGGGTCTCTAAACTCATTTCTTCAATCTGCGATGACTGTGTTAAAGAACACCAGCCAAGTTGTAAACTTGCAAAAAGGGGCAAATTCAAGCAATAACATGAACTACAAAGAAACAGAAGACTCCTGTTTCAATATCCCTTCTACTAGTTCTCAATTACCATTCATAAAAAATCCAAATGAAACCTCCCAAAAAAGGAGTGGGGACGTGGAATTCAACTGTCGGCTCCTTAACACAGCTGGTAACTTGGAAGCCTATGATTCACTGCATGCTAATCAATCAACCAACAAGTTTTTATTAAGCACTTACTAGTTTCCCCACACTGTCCTAAGGACTACATATCTGAGACAGTCTCCATTCTCACATTCCCACTTGGGACTTTCTGAACTAGAATTAATCTATACCAACAGCACCCTATAATTCCTTTGGAAAAGCTTTCTATTCTTCCTCTCCAAAGCGGATCTGAGATATAGTGCCGCTACTTAAGCAAGTAGCTGAAGCCCTGGAATGGGATAAGCATCACAGAAATGGTGAAATAAAAGCATTTATTTAAACTAGCAGGAGCAGCCAGGAAAATTCTCCATGGAACTGAAGGTGTAGTGGCTACAGGAAAGACGTGAAATCCTGGTTTGTAGCAAACAGTGCAGAGAAATGCACCTTTTTAATGTTCAAAGTCTGCCTTAGGCTATGCAAATTCTCCAAATCTATCCAATTCCTAAATCAAACGAACAGGGTTTCAATATGAAGGTTCTTACTCTGCAGGATACGGGGGGAAAAAAACATAGAGATCGCGGGAGAGGGGTGCAGGGGAAAGAAAGATTAGTAATGTAATGCAAAAGTCATTCATTGAGGAAAAGGAAAGGATGTGGGTAATACAAGGAGAATGATCCCGGAAGGTGAGAGGTCCAAAAGTAAATAACCAATAGGTTGACCTTACTTTTCAGTATTCTTGAATCAGCAGGTTTCTTTAACACTAGAGGGCATGAACGCGAATGAGACAGAGAGAGAGACAGGGAGACAGCGAAAGAGAGACACAGAAAGAGAGAGAGAGAGAGAGAGAGAGAGAGAGAGAGAGA
>NW_012109597.1:728549-729126 GCF_000951045.1 Mandrillus leucophaeus | reverse complement strand
GGCAGGAGGACTCTGAAAAAGCGAGGCAAAGCGGGCAGGATAGGAAGGCAACCGTCGAGGAAGACACCCAAGACCCAGGGAGCGCCTGGTGCCGGGTCGAGAAACGCCCGAAACGCAGCCGGGGCTGCCTGCAGCTGGTGCGAGAAAGTTGCCTGGGCTTGGAGGCCGAGTCACAGCCGCCGCGGAGCGTCACCAGAACGCAGAGGAGGCCAGAGCCCCCCAACTCAGACGGGTAGCCGGAAAAGCAGAGCAGAAGGTGGGCGGCGGCAGAAAGTTCCGCGCCACGAGGTCCTCCCGCAACACCTGCAGCCGAGGGCGAGCGCACTCGGAGCTCCCGGGAGGCCGCCTCGCCAGGTCCGCCCGCGCCCCTGCCTTTGCCCTGGGACCGGCCCGGGGCGCTCGGCGCCGCGCCCTGGCACTCGACGCCTGGACTTTGCGGTACCTAGCCCCAGGACTCCGGCAGCCCAGAGGGAGCTCCTCCCAGACAATCAAGAGGAAAAGAGAGGAAGCGAGAAAGAGACGGAGACCTGCTATCGTGGCCAACGATCCCGCGAAGAGGGAACGGCGGTCCACGCAC
>NW_012109597.1:727757-728499 GCF_000951045.1 Mandrillus leucophaeus | reverse complement strand
CTGAGGAAAGGCAGCTTTCACATAAAGCTGAAAATACTCAAGGAAACCAGAAATTTCAAGGGGGCTTTGGCAGCCAAGTTCCTTTAGCCTTGCGAATAAAACCTCTATGTTGTTATGCTCTTTCAGGGAAGGCTGACCACGATCTCTCCAAGGAAACCGCTTTCCTAAGCACTGAATACATAGCAGTTTAAGGCAGGCATACCTCAGTCCCCAAAAGCTCCTCTCCTCTGCTAGCAACACCTTTGCCTGAAGAAAGCTCCCACCCTTTCAAGCATCTATGTTTGCCTGTCCACTGTCCGTTCTCCTGCAGCTGGCTATAAAGGTTGGGGAGGTAGACTCTGCTCCCGGAAATTCAACTAACCACAGTCCAAGAATCGGGTATGCGGGCGGGGCTTGCGCAGCTTTCGCTGTCCAGAGTAGCAGCCTCAGTGCGCTCAGGTTCGCGGCAGCGCAGCGCCCTCAGACCCGGCGAGGGGAGCCTACCGCGGCACCCTCCACTCTACGCCTTGCGCCCCTCATTCAGGTCCACAATAGCCCAGACAAGGTCAGGCCGTCTCCTCCGCGTCCCCGCTGACCCCAAACAGGAAAGTCTCTGCACCTGGAGATGCCCATTAGATGGGCCAGGGCTTGCTCCCCTAACCAAGACGCTTCAGGATCAGGGGGCTCGTGCTCCGGAAGACGGGGCAGGGAGATGACAGAGGGAGACAGAGAGAAATGCACCTTTTTAATGTTCAAAGTCTGC
>NW_012109597.1:690920-726371 GCF_000951045.1 Mandrillus leucophaeus | reverse complement strand
CCACCCCAGCCCGCCGCCTCCCGGTCCCTCCTCCTCGCGTGGTCCCTCCCCCTCTCGTAGCCCCAGCCTGGAGGCCTCTCACTGGGCTAGTATCATTTACGTAACCAGCACCCCCAGCCTCCTCCCTCCCTGCTCCCGCTCCTCCCCGGGCTGGGGCGGTGCGCACCGAGCGCGCTCCAGCTGCTCCTGGAGCTGGCGCTTCTGCGATGTGCACAAGTCCCGCGATACTTGGCAGGCACTGCCCTCAAGAGCAACCGTGGGGTCAACTCCTCTCTCCGGAGGGCGCCTGGCGACCCCTGGCCGCCTTGGGGCCCCACAACGTCTAAGCCGGCCTGCGTGCACTGCGTTCGCCCAAAGCACCAGGAAGCCTCTTAGAGGGGAGCTGGAGGATCAGAGATTGCCCTCGGGGAAAGCGCCGGCAACCCCACCCTTGCCGTCGGCTCTCCAGCGGAGAGATGCTGCGGCGTACTTGAGCCTTCGGCGCCCTCCGCAGAAAGGACGGAGGTTGGCCCCTTGTTGGTTACAGTATCTACACCCTGGCAGGATCCTAGTGTTCTGGTTGGCGGTGGCTACTGCCACCGAACGCACTGTAAGAGTACTGGGAACACAGCGCTTCCTTGTAGCTCTCAAATTTTTATGAAGCGGTAAAGAAAAAAGTGGGTCTTTGAATTCCTTTCTCAGGCAGTTAGGTATGGTATTAAACACACACCCACTCCGAGGTACCTGGACGTTTGCATGTCTAAGTTAATGTGTAGTACCAGTACCCCCATGGTACTGAGTTTAAATACATGTGAAGATTTTGGAACAGTGCCTGGCAGAAGGCAGAGACCTAAGACACAGGCATTATCAGCATCTGAAAGACTTGGGACCTGTCCCCCACTGCCATGGGAGAGGAGCTTTTCTAGGAAATTGGGATTGCCGAGTTCAAGTGCCTGCTTGGCATTTTATTCGCTGTGGCTCTTGGCTAGTTTTGGCCCTTCCGGTGTCAGTTTTCTTGTTTGTAAGAACGGCTGACAGGGGTCCTTTCTTCTCACAGTGTCACTTCACATGTCTTATAGGATGTTTTTGGCAGAATTGGGGGAGGATATAACGGCTACATAAAAATATTAAGAGCCACGTTTGACAAACATATGGTACTATTAATCATAATCTAGTATGTCAGTGGCATTCTTGATGATACTCATGAAAGGCAATTTCCAGAGATATTATCTTTATATCTTTTCATGAGTCAATTATCATTTAAATTTCTATGTTAATAACTGTATTAATGTCTCCTCCTACATTGTCCATCCTGCCCTACTGTCAATTATGGAGCATTTACCAGAGATGCTTCTGTGCATGTGTGAGCACACAGGGTCCCACTCATAACACTCTGGAATTTCTCTCTACTGCTCCCTCTAGTGAATTACAGTCCTAACATCAGGTCACTTACCTCTACATGGTATACTGAGAAAAACTGTAGAGCAG
This sequence comes from Mandrillus leucophaeus, assembly GCF_000951045.1. Lineage (NCBI taxonomy): Eukaryota > Metazoa > Chordata > Mammalia > Primates > Cercopithecidae > Mandrillus > Mandrillus leucophaeus. Next base: position 724,904 of record NW_012109597.1, on the reverse strand, counting down.
GTAAAAGATTGAGGTTCTAATGCTGATACAGCTACTTACTAGTCATATGTTTTTTGAAGACAAATAAGCCCCCATTCTTACGTTTTTCATCTCTTAAAAAAAGGCGGCCGGGCGCAGTGGCTCATGCCTGTAATCCCAGCACTTTGGGAGGCCGAGGCGAGTGAATCACGAGGTCAGGAGATCGAGACCATCCTCGATGGTGTCAGGCTAACACGGTGAAACCCGTCTCTACTAAAAATACAAAAAAATTAGCCGGCGTGGTGGCGGGCGCCTGTAGTCCCAGCTACTCAGGAGGCTGAGGCAGGAGAATGGCGTGAACCCGGGAGGCGGAGCTTGCAGTGAGCCAAGATCACGCCACTGCACTCCAGCCTGGGCGACAGAGCGAGGCTCCGCCAAAAAAAAAAAAAAGGCCCAATTCCATCTTGTGATCTTTGTGATAATATTTAACTTAGGCAAGAATCATAAACTTGGTAGAAGTTATTTGGGTAATTGGATATTTACATAGTCCCAAAGTATCACCCTAGAAGGTATTGGCTTTTGGTGCATAACAGACCATTCCAAAACTTATTAGCCCCAACCAATAAACATCTATAATTTCTCAAAGCTCTGTGGGTTGTCAGGTTGGTGTCTTCCCTGGCTAGCTCAGTTTGGTTTAGAGACCTAGGATGGCCTCACTCACTTGTCTGATGTGGCATACTTATTAGTCTTGAGAGTGTGGGACTTAGCTGCAATGTTTTGTCTTTTGTTTCATCTAGGCCATCATCCTTCAATAGGCTAGCAGTAGTCGCAGTTGCAGGACTCCAAAAAGCAACAAGGAAGTGCAAGCTCCAATGTGGAGCACTCTGAGAATCTGTGAACGTACATTTGCTAGTGTCTCATTAGCCATGGAAGTTACATGACCCAAACATAGATAATATAGTCCATGTCTTGATGGGAGAAACTATAATGCCATATTTCAAGGAGAATGCATACACAAATAAAAATAACTTGAGGCCATTTTTATAATATACTATAGATCCTTAATTACAAGGGAATAATAAATTGCATGTAGTGAATAAATCTGGTAAACATCACCTTAACTAACTGACCAAGGTTAAAGTCACCAATAATGGGACCAAGTGATATCATGAGCCTCATGATATGATGTACTGAGAAGTACATAAAATTATCTATTTAGGATTCCAGACAAAAAAATGCATACTTGAATGTAATCATGAGAAAGCAAAGACAGGCTCAAATTAAAGAAAATTCTACAAAATATCTTGCCTAAACTTTTCAAAAATGTCACTGTGATGAAAGTCAAAGAAAAGCTGAGGAAGTATTCCAGACTAATGGAGATTTAAAAACCATGACTACTAAATGCAATGTGTAATCCAGAATTGGATAGCAAACTGGGAATAATATCTATTAATATAAAGAACATTATTGAGATAATCTAATTCAAAATATTAATAAAAACTATAACATCTGAACTGTAGGACTTTTATTTATAATAAAATTAGTTTTATATCAATATTAAATGTCCTAATTTAATCATACTGTGATCATACATAAGAAAGCCCTTGATCTTTAAAAAGAATAATAAAATATTTTGAAATAAAAAGAACATAGAGGTTGTAAGGTCCAGAAATACCTATAGAGAGAATGATGAAGCAAATGTGGCAACCTTTTATAACACTATTGGTAAATTTTGGTGAAGGGTGTATGTTAATTCTTCGTAGTAATTTTGCAATATTTCTTGAAGTTTCAATACTTTTCCAAAAATCAAGCAGTTATAATTACTTACCTCGCAAGAATAATAACCATAACAATTTATCTGAATGAGTGTTGAAAGTTATTAAAAAGTCATATTTTTTCAAATAGAAAGTTAGAAATTTCTCTTTAATCAAAGTGGAGCTATTGCAAGTATTTGCTTAGATAAATGGAAGACCAATACTGTACAATTCTTGGCTATAAGGTCAATATAATAGCTACCAGGCCAATAATGTCTATTGGCCAATTTAAGGTCAAAGGGACTTAGCTACAGAGTATACTAAAGACAGGGATATGAGGTTAGCAGCTACAATTGTCTATTATGTGATTAACCAAGGCCCTCATTCTAAAGGAAAATAAAGGGTGAGATAGTTTTATCTTGCTGAAATTAAATTACCAGGTTTTGGCAAATTATTAGGAATGATGGATAAAGGAAAATGTATTATATAACTTGAAGAGATTGAGATTGGATGAGTAGGATGATGAAGATGTCATTATTAAGGGAAACTGAAAGCAATATCTTTAATTTCTAAAATGAAATCTAGTAATATTTTCTTCTAGTTATTTCTTCTAATTATAACATTTCATTGATTTTAAGAAATTGTCTAAAATCTGTAACATGCCCTATAAGAACCTTTATACTCTGGGGCTCTGCTTACCTCCTTTGTACTTACAGTGAGCTAAGCACTGCAGTAGGTATTGAAGACAAACAGAAAAGTAAAGACAGCCTGCACAAAACTTGGGGTTCAGTCATTCATCCCGTGAATATACATTGAGCGCTTACAGAATGACAGTTATTTACTAGGCAGTGGGAATACAGCAGTGAGCTAAGGCTAAGGTTCACTGCTGTATTCCCAGTGCCTACCAGAGGGTAGAAGAAAATGCCTAGCACTGTCTAGCAGTGAGAAAAAAGATATAGATCCTGCCTTCATGAATATTACATTTTGCTGAGGTATGTCCTAACCTAAAGGTCTGCAGACCCTGGACCACAGACCTATACTGGTCCATGGCCTGTTAGGAACTGGGCCTCACAGCAGGAGGTGAGGGGCGGGTAAGCCAGTGAAGCTTCATCTGTATTTATAGCCACTCCTCATTGCTCACATTACTGCCTGAGCTCCATCTCCTGTAAGATCAGCAGCAGCATTAGATTCTCTTAGGAGTGTGAACCCTGTTGTGAACTGCGCATGTGAGGGACCTAGGTTGTGCTCCTTATAAGAATCCAATGCCTGATGATCTGTCACTATCTCCCATCACCCACAGATGGGACCATCTAGTTGCAGGAAAACAAGCTGAGGGTGAGGACTCCCACTGAATCTACATTATGGTGAGTTAGATAATTATTTCATAATGTATTTCAATGTAATAATAATAGAAATAAAGTACCCAATAAATGTAATGTGCTTAAGTCATCCTGAAACCATCCCCTCTCCCAGTCTGTGGAAAATGTCTTCCACAAAACTGGTCCCTGGGGCCAAAAAGGTTGGGGAGTGCTGTCCTAACCAAATAAACAGGTAGGTGTGTATTTATGTCAGGTGCTAATAAATTCTAGATGAAAATTGAAACAGGCTAAGAGTTGAGCTTTTCAACTCATGTACCACAAATAGTTTATAGATATGCCATAATATATTGATCACTACACCCATCAGCAGTAGCCAACTAGTGTAGCTTCAAGTTGCTAGGGCCCATAATTAGATAGCCTTGGTCATAAGAAATTTGATAAGGGCTTCTTAGAGAATGGCCTGCATGTTCAGTTCAAAGTATAGCCCATTGTGGGTGGGAAAGCAAGGAGGTTGGGCAGGAACTGCTAGTGGGTATAGCTCCAGCTAATAACCCAAAGATTTAGCAACATAAAGATTAAGTAATTCTATTTCATATATAGTTGATTTGTTATTTTAGTGGTAGCCATGTCAGCTGCAGATTGACTGTTCTTATAATGCATGATGGCATTCTTCATATTCAAGTTTTATCATTATGTTGAATAGATATTATAAAATCCATGTATAGCCACAAAAATATGAATCAATTAATGAAAGAAAAGTAGAGATGATATATTTTAAATAAGATTTTAACTGATGTAAATATTTGGTCATAGACGCAAATGTTTACAATCTTTCTCACCTATACTTGTGCAAACAAATTTTCTCATCATTTATGATGATAAACTATTATGCAATCATTTAAAATGTCACAATCAGTAAATAATATAGCTACTTCAAGCATAAAATCTTTTGTTAAACTGTTTAGTTTATGAAAGCAAGATCTCATTAAAAGTTTTAAAGTTTTATTTGGAAGTCTTAGGATTCAATATATCTTCTTAGTACTATAGATTTGTAATAATTTCATAATGTGAAGAAAGTATAGTTTTAAGCTAAACCTTATACTAATACACTCAAATTTGCTCTAGTTTATCTTATGATCCAAAAAGCCTTATATCATTTGTCATTTGCACCAAACACAGTGGCAAATTTGCATTTTTCCATAACGGTGATTTGTATATATTTTCTCCACTATACAGTAGGATATATGAGAGCAAAAAAAAATAGGCTTATTGTTTATATGGGGAGGTGGTTGTTGTAACTTTATTCAAAGCACAGTGCCTTTCGTACAGTAAACTCTTGTTGAATGGATAAATGAATCCAACCATTTATTCATGAACAGTTAAATCTTTCCTTTAAGATTTTCTGTTTTTGATCTTTCCTTTCCCCCAACAGACCTTTTCTCTCCATATTTTGAATTCTTGATTGGGCAGTAATCACTCCTGTCAAAGAATTAGTAAAAAACAACTAATTTTCAGCCCACAATGATATTTCAGTACCGCGGAGAGCAACAAATCACTGCCAACAAAAGTTGTGGTAATGCCACCCTGACTATGTATGCTATTTAGCATTTTTGACAGGGAAAAGTAACTACATAGAAAGTAGGACAACATGGAAAATACTTATGTATAATAAGTCCAGAATTCATAAACAGAGATAAGTAAGTAGGCAGAAATTGGGACAATGTGGAAAAGTATTGGCATTCAGTTATGGCAATGTGGATTTGCTGCTTTGTAACTTCCATGTAGTTCTGCAAATCAGAAGGCAAATATGAAGTAAAATGTTAAGTGCCATCAGTAATCAATGTAAGAAGCAATTACACATACACAATCTCTCAAGATTTTTTCACTTACATATACCATATGGTCATACCTCTTTTTGAATGTGAATCCTTGGAAGGCAGAGACTGTATCATTGCTTCACAGGACCGAGTACAATATCTGGCACATAGTACATGGTTATTATTTCATTAAATATATATATTAAATTGCATAATTATGTCAAGCACATTTCGATTGCTTATTAAAGCTTACGAATAATTCATTAGAATGACAAAACTGTTTTCATGTTTAAGAATCTAATACTTCTCTATTTAAATTTTAAACATGAATGTTTATAAACAATAGCTCAATAGATAATACATTTTATTGGTTTTCATTTGGACTTTATTTTAAAGCTATACTTAAAATATCTCCCTATTATATGAAGGACTTTCTAGTGTGTTTTAATTAGTTGTTTGAGGCTTTACTCATCAGTCCAGCATACTAACTGTAACAACCACATCTTTTATCCAACAGATAGCTTATATCTGACTCATTCTAACTTCCTAAGACAATAATTTTACATTTGTGCATTGATGACTTATAGAGTTAGAGTGAGTCAGATATGGGGAACAAAGAAAAATATGAAAGCCTCTTTTTAAATTTAAATATTTAAAAGGATTCCAAGAATCATACTGGATTTTCATCATAAACCTCATTTTGCTTCACCTATCTCATTCAAAGTAATTATTTATACGTAACATAATGTACTAAACAAAACTTATGTGTACCAGACAAGAACATTTTAAGTAGACAAACAAATACATTATTCAATTTTAACAGAGAAGAGGAAGTAGAAGGTATTAAGTGGAGTGTCACAAATTTTGGTCCTGCATCCCATCTAAATATCTGGTTAGGATATGGATAAAAAGGAGAACATATGTTTCACTTTAAATTCACCTATGTGGCCAAATTGATGTGAAGAGGCAATTTTCTCAATATTAAATGAAAAAGGAATGACTCATCCAGCAGGAAAAGTTGACTACCATTAACTATGACGAATTTTGTGAAACTAGGCTAAATAAATAAAGGGATATTCTTTATTTTAAAATATTAGAAGTTCATATTATAGTACAGATTAAATATAAGAATATAACATATTAGAATTTTTCATTAGCCTAGAATGCATGAGTTCATTAATACAGATGTATGTAGTAATTATCTGATGATATGTATATGAAAAGGAACCATACAAATATATATATGCTATAAAATACATCATATGTATAATTCTTTGGAAAATATAAAGCATTTTACAAATGTAAGGTGTAGTAAAATAAGAACAGTATTAAAATTTAACACATAAAAAAGGAAAAATTATAAAATATTTAAATGCTATGCCTCATTTATTAGTGTTAGGAAAGAAATATTAGGGTGGAATATGTAGCACTATTTTGAAGTACTATTGCCTTGAAATAGTCATCAGTATAATCCAAAAGCAATGAAATCTATTAGCCATAAAGAACATAGTATTATTCTCTCCATGAAGAATTCTATAAACATGGGAATTCACCCTTCACAATTTATAGTATAGGATATTAAGAGTTACTCAAATTTATAAAGAAATAGAACCGAAAACATTTAAGTGTATTTTTGCTCCAGGATATATGAAACAGTTCTGCAAGATTTTTTTCCAGGCCTTTAGTTATATCAACTTGAATGACACCTTTGTGCTGCTTCTCTGAACAAAAGGTTATTATATAAGCATGTGTGTAAGTGTGTGTGAATCTTTAAATTGTAGTACAATTTATTTTTAAGAAGCAAATATCCAGAGCTATCTTTTTAAGTGTGTAATTGCTATAAGATTATTGAATTTGAAAAGTTCGCTTTTATAACCACCTCTCATAAAACATACAATAGGACTAAATACATCAAGTGACACATATGTTATTATATTATCTTTTGGGGTTAGAGTGGTTAAAAGTAAAATTTGAAAATAGTACTTCCTCCCCACCAATCTGCAAACCATGTGAGCCACCATTTGCTAAATTTTAAAAATTGATATAAGATCTAGTGTCATGGTCTCTAGGCATCCATTAAAGAAAGGAGGCTGGGTACAGTGGCTCACACCTGTAATCCCAGTGCTTTGGGATGTTGAGGCGGGCAGATCACCTGAGGTCTGGAGTTCGTGACCAGCCTGGCCAACATGGCGAAACCCCATCTTTACTAAAATCACAAAAATTAGCCGGACCTGGTGGCAGGCACCTGTAATCCCAGCAACTCAGGAAGTTGAGGCAGGAGAATCGCTTGAACCTGGGAGGCAGAGATTGCGGTGAGCCAAGATCGTATGATTGCACTCCAGCCGGGGCAACAAGAGCGAAACTCCATATCGGAAAAAAAAAAAAAAAGGAAAGCATAGAAAAAGGTAAACTGTATTAGAATCAGCTTTAAAAAAGCGGATCTTCCACTTTTATTTTCATCACAAAGCATAGAAAATAGTAAATGAACAATTATTCTAATTTTCATTCACCAGTCTACACAAAGTTGTCATTTTATTGTCTAAATACCACATTCCTTCTCAGGTCAAGGGTCCACAAACTAACTGTAGACTTTAAAACAGATGTGGAATAAATATCCAGTTCTGCCATTTCACAGCTATTCGACATTGGGTATATACCCCTCTGAGAAGTAGTTACTTTGTTGGTAAAATAAGTATACACTGCATATAATAATAGATGTTTTGAGATTTAAATGATGCAGTATATGGAGGTTCCCTAGTATATTACCTTGCTTAGACTAGGTACTCAGTAAATGGTAGCTATTTCTAAGTCCTTGCATTTTTAAAAGGCACTGCTGTCATTTCTAAAATATAAAAGAGGCTTAAGTTGGATCCAGGAAGGTTTCATGCTCCTTGCTGTGGGGAAAATTTAGGAATAGCAGTCCAGGTGATCAAAACTCTTTGGATACATATCACTGCTCTCACTGCTTCATGCCTCCTCAAATCCTTAAACTCAGTAATGATCCTAACTTAAAATCAGAATAAACATTGGTACTATGAGAGCTCCTTCTCCTGCTCCTAGACCTAATTACTACTCCTATCATTCGCATTTGTCCTCTGTGTGAGTATCATACACACAATCATGCATCAGCACACATATGCACACAGATTCTCACTTAAAAATGTAAGCCCCAGAGATTTTTGTCACATTGGTCATGGAAATATCCCTAATAGAATGGAGTACCTACCACATAATGAGAGTCCAATAAATAGCATGGATCATCACATAGTTCTATATTTTTGTCTCCTAAATAACCACTTCAATATCAGAAGAAACTGACTTTTTTCAAGCAGTATCTTCATTATCAAGATTTTTAATGATTTTATAGTTAGGAAGTGAATGCTCCTCTCTGTGGAGAAGACCATCTTCCCAACAACTACCTGCTGAACCCTCCATAAGTTTTGCATATAGTAAAAGAGGATAGAAGTCAACTGATTTGGTCCTAAATAGTAAAAGAGGATAGAAGGCAACTAATTTGGTCCTAAATAGTCAAGCAACTATATCCCCTATCCCTCGATTGTTCTGAACTTTGCTTAGCTCACTAGGGCAAGTACAAAGATGTCCTAAAGTGCCTAATATATGAAAGAGAAGGAAAAGAAGGAACAGGAATAGAACCATGATCTGTTCGTCAGGACTCAAAGCACTTTGATAATAACTTCAACAGTTTGAAAATTCAGAATTCTTCTTTATAAAGCATTATTTTATCGTAATATTTTGCCTTTTGGCAACCCAATTTCCAGAGTTTCAAAACAAAGTACAAAACATCTGAATAAATTCATGTGTTTGAAAGTAACTCACTTTCAAACACATGAATACATGAAAGTAATTTACTTTCAAATTATCTTACTTTATTGAGAAGTGGATTATATAGGACTTCTTTATTCAACTTTAAACAAATCTACCTTTTAATGATTGACATTTTTGTTATTAGTACCAGTGAAAAGAGGAACCAATTTTATACATGTAAATTATGAATCTCGCTTGTGATATACCCTTCTATAAAGTTATTTGGGTAGGATTCTCAGCCAATTATTGTGACTATTAATGCTGAATGTATGATAGTATTTACTACAAGTCTTTGTAAAGTCTTCCATTAAAAAGTATAGAAGTGATGACTTCTAGATTTTTAAGTAAATATATACTCTTTACATCAAAATTTAGGTGGATATTTCAATTACATCTAGAAAGTTGTCTCCAATTTGTATTTCATAGCCACCATCTGTGGTTCAGGGTGAATACATGTTTTTGCTTTTTTCCTCCTAATGTTAAAGAAAAGTTGGACAATATAATACTTGTCTATTTATTTTTCTTATTTTTCTTATTTGTTTCCTATTTGTCTTTTCTACTAAGGGATATATTTATCAAACAATTTGTTATATTTTAAGACTCAGGACAGAAAAATGAAAGCCAGCACCAAAAGGTATGAAGTAAGTAAGGAGAGAAATCAAGCCAGACCCTGGTTTGAGACTCATTTGTTTATGAAGAAAAGGCTTAGCACAAAGACCAGTCAAAAGGCTTAGGAACAGAATTCTAGTAACATAATTGATTCCAGTTAAAAATCTGTAGATACAGATTGTGTATATGAGTATCTTCGCGTGTTAGAAAACAAAATTAATCCAACATCAGAAAATTAGGATATTTATTTTTAAAATAAACTACATATTTGGTTTCTCTTAAAATTAGATCTAGAAAAATTGAACCTACTTTGCCAAATGCAAAAGAAGCTAACCGGACCCAGGGGCTGTCATTTCTCACATGGATTATTCTATAGTAGTACACCCTCTTCCCAGGGAAGAAGTTCCAAGACCTCCAATGGGTGCATGAAACTGCAGGTAGTACTTAACCCTATGCCATATAAAAACCCATGACCTTGACCAGACACGTGGCTCATGCCTGTAATCCCAGCACTTTGGGAGGCCGAGGTGGGCAAATCACCTGAGGCCAGGAGTTCAAGACCAGCCTGGCCAACATGGCGAAATCCCATCTCTACTAAAAAATACAAAAATTAGTTGGGCATGGTGGCCGGCACCTGTAATCCCAGCTACTAGGGAGGCTGAGGCAGGAGAATAGCTTGAACCCAGGAGGTGGAGGTTGCAGTGAGCCGAGATCACACCACAGCACTCCAGCCTGGGCATCAAAGCGAGACTCTGTCTCAAATAATAATAATAAATAAATAAATAACCTATAAACTAGGTTTTTTTCTATACATGCATACCAATGATAAAGTTTAATTTATAAATTAAGAACATTAAGTGATTAACAACAGAAACTGATAAATAGAACACTTATGACAATACACTGAAATAAAAGTTATATAAATATGATCTCTCTCTGTCTTTTAGAATGGTCTTATTTTACTGTACTCACCTACTTTTGGACTGCAGTGAACCAGAGGTAACTGAAAGCATGTGCAACAGAAACCAAAAATAAGAGGGGACTACTGTAATCACCTTCTGTTTCTCTCCCTGCCCTCCTTGAAATCTATTCTTAAACCCAAGTTAGATCTTATTACCACTCTGCTTAAAACCGTGAACACCTCCACATTTCAGTCTGAGTAAATACCAGAGTCCTATCAGTGGCCTATCTCTGACCCTTTCTTACTCTGCTTCAATCACACAGGCCTCCATGCTAGTTATCAAATCATTGGGGCCTACTTGTGCCTTACGGCCTTTGCATTTTCTGTCACCTCTTCCTGTGACACATTTATCCCACATAGTTGCTCTTCATTCAAGACCTGACTTAAATGTCATCTTCTCAGTAAAACCTAACCACTTAACTTAATATCACCTAATTTATACCTTGATATGCCTATCTCTCCTTCCTAGTTGATTTTCCTCCATGGTTATTACCTCCTGTAGATTTTACTTACATATCCTATTTATTCTCTGTGTTCCCCCCCATTACAGAGACAGTTTTATATTAACATAATAAATCTTCATATATTATACTTCTTACTACATCCCCTGCTCTAAGACTCATACCTGGCACATAAGTCTTACTCTGAAAATTGGTCTCAATGAATAAGTTAGGGGCATGATTATTTTCCCCATTTGGCTAATGAGGAAACTGGAAGCAAGAGTTATATAGTTTGCTGAGGATCATATACCTAAAATAATTAAAATCCTATAGTTAAATGCTGGCAGTCTAACACCAGTTCTCAATCTTTTAATCACCAAGTTTCAAATATATCAAGAAGAGGTATGTGATTTTCAAGAAAAAATTAAAAAATATATATGTATGGAAGTGCAGAATATTCCTATGCGATAAATACGCAAAGATGTTTCTATAACTCATCTGACCTCTGTAAAAACAAAAGATCATGACCTTTGATCTAAATGGTTAAAGCAGAGATTAAATCAATGATTTTTTACGAGTGCTTTGGCCCTGTTGCTTCTCTTACAGCTGCCTACTTGGTTGTGCTGCCCCCTTTTCCCTGGATTTGGGTTAGATGATGAGATACAGATTTTTTTTGAAATTACAGTGACTTTCATTATTTCTTTCCTTAAAACATGAATTAACTTATGTCTTGAACTAGAACATAAATAGAGAAAAGTTCACAAATCACATGTGCATAAATCCTTGTATCAGTGGTACGCTGGTAAATATATAACAACCAGCTCCTCCACTGGAAAGGAAAAACACACCGCATTGAAAAAAATCAATTTTCACAGTGTGAATACTCCCAATATGGCTAATTTCAAGTTACCAAGTTGACATCGATCAGCCTGCAAAATTTGAAAACAATAATCCTTACACATTGATGCAAGCTGGCTATAGCATATCACTAAAAACCAAGTCCCACCGTAAAATTCCCTTCACAGTTTCCCAAAGGTAACAGTATCCCAGTTCTAACACCTATTTTGAACTTAATATAAAGGAATTATTCAGTCCTTTGCATATACTTGTTTTTTGCTCAGTTCTGTGTTCCTGAGCTATATCCATATGTTGCAGTAGTTCATTTGCAGTGCAGTATACTATCCCATACAGTACTGTAATTTATAGACCCACATTAGAGTTGACAATCATTTGGATTGTTTCTAGTATTGGTTATTATCAATGACATTTTTATAAAAATTCTTATGCTTGTCCTTAGTTTAACACATGTACTCATTTATGTGGTATAGATTCCTAGGAAAAGAACTGCCCAATCAAAGGATAAATTAATGTTATTAGAAACTGTCAACAATTGTTCAAAAGTAATTGCATAAATATTTACTATTGTTCAGAGTGTATGGAAATTCTAGTATCTCCATATCTTCACCTAGACAAGAAATTTTGTCTTTTCAGATTTTATGCATTCAGTTCTGATTTACCTAATTTTGATTTCAATTTGCATTTTCCTGATGACTGGTGAGATTGAGCATATTTTCACATGCTTATTGAAACATTTGGATAGTCTCTTTTGTGAAACGGTCTATTCAAATCTTAGATCCATGTTTTAATGTTGGTTGTTTGCAGTTTTTTATATATTCTGAATACTAGATCTTTATTGATGACGTGTGTTAAAAATATCTTCCACTCTGGGCCTTGTATTTTAATGTTCTTAATGGAAATCCTTAATGAACAGAAGTTTACCACTTTAAAACAACTGTCTATCTATTTACCTACCTGCCTACCAATCTATCCGTATTTCTATCTACCTACATATCACAGCTTTATTGAGATACAATTTATAACACTTACAACTCACCCATTTAAACTGTATAGCAAAATAGTTTTTAATATGTTCACTGAGCTGTGTAACAATCACCATAACTATGTCTAGAACATTTCATCACCCCCAAATAAATTCCATATTCATCTGTAATCCCTCCCTATATCCTCCATGCCTCACAAGGCTTAGACAACAACAAATATTTTTTCTGTCTCTACATATTTGCCTATTCTGCACTTTTCATATAAATGGAATCATAACACTATGCGGTCATTTGTGAGGTTTCTTTAATATAATGTTTTCAAGGTTCATCCATGTTGCACTATGCATCCGCACTTATTCCATTTATAGATGAAAAATATTTAATCAGATAAATATACCACATTTCATTCATTCATTCAACATTTAGGTTATTTCCACTGTTTTGGTTATTATGAAAAATGCTGCTATGAATATTCACATATAAGTATTTGTGTGGACATATGTCTTCATTTTTCTTGGGTATCTGCCTAGGAGTGAAATTGCTGGGTTAACTTCATTTAACATTTTGAGGAATTGCCAGACTCGTTTCCAAAGCAGCTGTGTCATTTTACAGTCCCACCAGCCATGTATGAGGTTTACAATTTGTCTACATCCTGAATAATACTTATTATGATGTCCTTTTGATTATAGCAATCCTAATGGGTGAAAAGTGGTGCCTCATTGTGGCTTTGATGTGCATTTCTCTGATGACTAATGTTAAGCATTTGAGCATTTTTCCATGTGCTTATTGACATTTGTAATGTTCTTTGGAGAAATGCCTGGCCAGGTATTTTGCCCATTTTTGTTGTTATTTTGTTTTTTACTTTGCCCATTTTTAATCAGATTACTTTTCATTATTGAGTTATAAAAGTTCTCAATTCTTTGTTTTATGTTTAATGCAGTAGGTGTCCTTTTAAAGAATATTTCCCCTACCTATAGTTATAAATATGTTCTCCCATGTTAAATTTCTAGAAAGATTACTTATTTACCTTTGACACTTGAATCTGTAATAATTTGCAATTAATTTTTGTGTATAGTGTGTGTTAAGATTAACTTTTTCCACATGAATATTTAATTAATTCAGCAGCATCATTAGGAAACTATTCTATTTCTTACTGTTCCACATTTCCAACTTTGTCATAAATCTAGTATGTATATACACATAGGCTTGTTTATGGAATCTATAACATTTATATACATGTAGGCTTGTTTATATACATGGCTCATTTATGGAATTTACATCATTTCAAGATCAATTTTCTATGCTTGCTGCAATATCACATTGTCAAAATTAATGTAGAATGATAATGTTTTTGTTTCTGTAATGGAAGTTGTTCCTTTCTCTTCCTCTCCAAAATTGAACTGACTGTTTTGGCCCTTTGCATTTATGTATACATTTTGGAAGCAGTGTGTCAGTTTCCACCACAAAATTTGCTTGATTTTATTTATATTGAAACCATAAATTAATTTGTGGAGAGTTGATATATTTAAAATATTGACTCTTTTAACTTAACATAGTATACGTTTCCATTTATTATGTTTCCTTGCCTTATTTTAATTATATTTGAAGTTGTCTTTGAAAAGGTGTCATATTTTTTTTTGTTGTTACATTCTGATAAATTTTGGGGGGTTTTTTGAGATGGAGTTTTGCTCTTGTTGCCCAAGCTGGATGGCAATGGTGCAATCTCAGCTCACTGCAACCTCCAACTCCTGGGTTCAAGTGATTCTCCTGCCTCAGCCTCCCAACTAGCTGGGATTACAGGTGTGCACCCCCATGCCTGGCTAATTTTTTGTATTTTTAGTAGAAACGGGGTTTCACCATGTTAGCCAGGCTGGTCTCGAACTCCTAACCTCAAGTAATCCACCCACCTCCGCCTCCCAAAGTGCTGGGATTACAGGCATGAGCCACTGCACCCAGCCTAATTTTTAAATAATATAAATTATACTTTTTATATATAATATCTTATTTCTGATTTACAGAAAGATTTGCTTTTTATATATGAATTTTTGTATCTGGTAACATTGTGTCTAGCAACATATCTCTAATAGTTTATCCATGGTTACTTTGGGTTTTTTAGGTTCTCAGTTTTGTTATTAGCAATAATGACAATTATATTTCTTTACAATGCTTACATTTTACAGTTACATTGAGGTATAATTAACATACTATGGACTTCACGGATTTAAAGTATATAACCTGATGAATCTGGCATATGTATATACCTATGGGCTGATGGATGGTAAATTCTGTGGGGTGATGGATGGATATGTTCATTACTCCAATCCATCAGCCCACAAAATTTCCTCATGTGTTTTCATCATTCCTCTCTTATACCCTTTTTCTAACCCTATTTACATTCCTAGGAAACCATTATTCTGCTTCGTGTCACTAGAACTGTATGTTCTAGAGTTTTATATAATTGAATCACACAGTGTATATTATATTTATATAATTGTATAACTATATTATGCAATTGTATAGTTTGTAACTGTACAATTTGTAACTACATTGTATAATATACAATTATACAATATTATGCAATTGTATAATTATATTTATATAATTGAATCACACAGTGTATATTACTTTTGTCCAACCTATTGTACTCAGCATAATTTTTTTGAGATTCACTCATGTTGTTGCATGTATCTATGTATCTATGCATGTTCTTTTCTTTTAATTTCTTAGAGATATTCCATCATCTCTATTTCTAGCTAGCTAGCTATCTAATCCATATATTTAGCTATATAATTTATATGGCAATTTATTTATTCACATGTTGCTGGATACTTGAGTTGTTTCCAGTTTTTGACTCTTATAAATAAGGGTGCTGTTAACACTTGTATGCAAGTGTAGTGGTTAATATTGAGTGTTGACTTGATTAGATTGAAGGATACAAACTATTGTTTCTGGGTGTGTCTGTGAGGGTGTTGCCAAAGGAGATTAGCGTTTGAGTCAGTGAACTGGGAGACACAGACCCACCCCCAGTCTGGGTGGGCATAATCTAATCAGCTGTCAGCATGTCTAGAATAAAGCAGGCAGAAGAATATGGAAGGACTAGACTGCCTGAGTCTTTTGGCCTCCATCTTTCTTCTGTGCTAGATGTTTCCTGCCCTCAAAGATCAGACTCCAAGTTCTTCAGCTTTTGAACTCTTGGACCTACACCAGTGGTTTGCCAGGGGCTCTTGAGCCTTCAGCCACAGACTGAAGGCAGCATTGCTGGCTTCCCCACTTTTGAGGTGTTGGCACTCAAACTGACTTCCTTGCTTCTCAGCTTAGAGATGGCCTATTGTGGGCCTTTACCTTGTGATCCTGTGAGTCAATACTCCGTAATAAACTCCCTTTCATTTATACATCTATCCTATCAGTCCTGTCCCTCAAGAGAACCCAAATACAACAAGTGTTTGTATGGATATATACTTTCACTTCTCTTGACTAAATACCTAGCAGTTAAATAGCTAGGTTATATGGCTGTTATATGTTTAAAGCTTTAAGAAACTACCACATTGTTTTCTTCAGTGGTTATACCACTTACATTTTGTATTATGCTGTTGTTGTATGGAGTGTTTGATAAATTTTAACCCACCCTGCTTGATAGTGTTATTTAAGTCTTTTATACACTTACTGATTTTCCATATGTTCTATCAGTTATTGAGAGAGCATTATTGAAATATACAACTATTTGTAAATTTGTCTATTTCTCATTTAGTTCTATATATTTTTGCTTTATATATTTTGAATCTGTTATTAAATACATAAACATTTTAGGATTATGTCCTATAGATGAATTAACCTCATGATATCACTTACTATTCTTGAAAATATCATTAACTAAGAATTGTTACTTATTATCTTTGAAAATATCTTTTACTAGGTAATCCACTTTATCTAATCCTGATATAGGCAATGTAGCCTTCTTTTGATTGGCATATATTTAAAGTGGTTTCTTGTAGGCAATATACAGTTGTTGGGTTTCGTGATATTTTTAAATCCAATCTGGCAATCTCTGCCTTTAATTACTCAGACCATTTACATTTAATGTAATTATAGATATGGGTTAAAATGTACTATCTTTTTTGTTTACTATTTGTCAAGTCTATTATGGTTTTTTTTTTTTTTTTACTTCTATTTCTGTCTACTTTCAATTTCCATAGTTTTATGCCTCCATTTTTTCTCATTTTTTGGATTATTAGCTGTAACGTTCTGTTATTTTGGCAAATGATTTAAGGTTAATAGCATACATCATTAACTTATCATGTCTCACCTTCAAGTAATATTATACCAATTCACATATGGTATACAGCTTACAAAAGTATACTTAATTTCCCCCTCCCAGATTTTGTGCTAGTCTTGTCATACATTTTGTTTCCTCAATGCTGTTAACTAAACAATACATTTTTGTTCCTTTAAACAGTCTATTATCTTAAGAGTTTTTTTAACTGAGAAAATGATCTTCAATATTTACCTATGTATTTATAAATTCTGGTGCTATTCATTCTTTTGTATAGATGTAATTTCTTTCTGTTCTTCTTCTTCTTTCTTTGAGACAGGGTCGTGCTCTGTCAAGGAGGCTAAAGTGCAGGGGTGCAATCAGATCTCACTATAACTTCAAACTCCTGACCTCAAGCAATCCTCCTGCCTCAGCCTCCCAAGTAGCTGGGATTACAGGTGCATGCCATCACACCAAGCTACTTTTTTTTTTCTTGGAAACGTGAGGTCTCACTGTGTTTTCCAGGATGGCCTAGGAACTCCTGGCCTCAAGTGATCCTTCAACCTTAGCCTCTCAAAACATAGGGATTGCAGGTAAATGCAAAATTCTATCTGATATCATTTTCCTTCTACCTAAAAGACTTTCAATACCATTTTCTGTAGTGAAGGTCTTCTGGTAACTAATTGTTTTAGCTTTTCTGTGTCTCTAAAAATTCTTATTTTGCCTACTTTTTTAAAAGGCATTTTCCTTGTAGAATTCAAGAATGACTGTTTTAAGTATTTTTAATATATTGCTTCACTTTCTTATGACTTGAATTGTTGCTGACAAGAATTGTGTTGAAAGTTTGATCTTTGTCCTTCTTTGTAATATGGCCTCTTTTTCTAGATACATTTGAGATTTTTCTATCACTTAAACAATTTGATTATGATAAGTTATGGTATACTTTTCTTCTCTCTTGTGTTTGAGGTTTTTGAGATTCTTAAACTATGGGCTCATAGTTTTCATCAAATTTGGTTAATCTTTCATCATTTCTTCAACATTTTCTTTGTCATCTTATTTCTCTGGAGGTGACAGAGAAAAAAAGGGTGTTGGAACTATCACTCTTATTCAGTTTCTAATTACAACAAGGCTACTTGAAGATGTCTCACATATCCTAATGCTCTTTTCAGTTTTCTTACCCTTTTACCTCTCTGTATCATTACTTTTAGTTTCTGTTACTATTCTTCATCTTAACTAATCTTTTCTTCTACATTGTCTGCAGCTAATCTCATCCAGTGCCTTTCTCATCCCAGAACTTTTAGCTTCCGTCTCTAGATGGGATGTCTATTATATATTCTATGTGTTTATTAAGCATGCTGAATCTTTACCATCTTAAATATTTAGAATATAGTTCTAAAAATTGTTTCAGTGTCCATGTTTAGTAACTATCATTCACGTCTTTTCTATACTTGTTTTAACTGATCGATTGTTCAACACATTTAAATTATATTTTTCTGATTCTTTCTTGGTAATTTTTGATTGATTGGCAGACATTGTTAATTCTACCTTTTGAGTTCTGAAAACTTCTTGTATTTTTATAAATTGCCTTGGGCTATATTCTGAGGGACAGTTAATTTGTTTGGAAATAGTTTGATCTTTTTGAGAGCTGCTTGTAGGCTTCAATAGGCAGGAACAAATCAGTCTTTATTCTAGGGTTTTCTCTTTGCTACTGAGATGAAACCACCATTCTGATTATTCTATCCAGTGTTTACTGGTAGGAACAGGAACTATTACTGGACTGGTGTGAGTGCCAAGTCTTGTTCTCTCTGTTTCTTTTTAGTGGTTCTTATCCCAGCATCAGATAGTTTCTTAGCCACATATGCTCATACGTAACTCACCTGAATACTTAAAGGAACCCATTGCAGATTTCTGACGATTTTTTTGCAGATCTCTACTGTCCACATCTCTGCTTTTCAAACCGTACCACCATGCCCTCCCTGGACTACTTCTTCTGTCCCCTCTATTCAGGGAGACTGCTGGGTTCTACTGCAGAGAGAACTCCTGGTTCAATCCCCTCAACTCAGGGAGACACCTAGGTTATCCCTCCCTATATTCTCATGGCCACAAACTGGGGCAATTGCAGGAATTATCTTGTTTGTTTCCCCTTTTTCAGAATCATTGTATTCCATTGACCAATAATCATTATCTGAAAATTGTTCTTTCATACACTTTTTAGAAGAATAATTTTAATTCTTTTTATTCTGTTTTGCTGTGTCATTGCTGCTCCTTGCTAGGCAAGAATACAATATTGAATCCCATTCATTATCGAGTATTAGAGGTACAAAAGCAGACATTATAGTCTTATTTCTATTCTCTAAGGAAAAACTATATATTTCACTATTAAGTATGTTTTTTGGTAGGATTTTATCTTTCAGTTTAAGATAGTTTCTTCTATTCCTAGTTTTATCATTAAAATGCTTTAACTTTTCTCAAATGTGTTTTTTGCATGTATTGAAATGATAATGTGGTTTTTACTCTCTTATTATTAGTTTTGTAAGTTACATTGTTGAGTATTAAAACTTCCTTACATTTCTGAGATAAATCCAACTTAGTCTTAATGTAGTATCCTTCCATATTTTATTAATTTGGATTGTTAATTCTATTTAAATGCTTTTGCAGCTAGATTAATGAGAGAGGGTGATCTGTAATTTTATTTTTATTTTTTGTAAAGCCCTTGTCATTTTTTGGGATCAAAATATCACTGTATTATAAAATAATTCTCTATTCTCTGAAAGAGTTTTAAATGTTAGTGCAATTTACTTTATACATACATTGTAGAATTCACCAGTAAAACCATCTGGATTTATAATTTGTGGAAAGGTTTTCAATGTTGAATCAAATATAGATTAAATTACTTAATTAGCTATAAATGCTTCATATAGCCTATTTTGTCTCCATATTAAGATTTTTTTAAAGTTTGTATATTTTTATAAATTTTCATATCAATAGCATACATTTTTTCATTGATTTTTCATATTATCTTTCTATTACCTGAAGATCTGTAGTGATATTCACCTTTTCTAAAATTTCTGATTTGAGAAATTTGTATTTCTTTTAATTTCTTGACAGACAACTTTACTACAGTAATTAGTATTTTCAAAGATGCAACTTTTGATATTGTTGGTTTTCTCTATTTTGTGTTTACCTCTGAGTCATTCTTTACTACTCATATTTATTATTTTCTGCTTTGTACTTCTTTGCATTTAATTTACTTTTATTTTTATGACTTCTTGAGACAGAATCTTAGAGACTGATTTTCAGCCTAACACTACCAAGTGAACACCTTTGAAGCCTTGTGTAAATTCCCTTGTACCCCTTTTGCCATGCTATGTGCTCAATTCCCAGTTTCTGTGTTCTTTGCTACTAACAGTGTGCAACTTCACACTTCTTCAGAGTATTACCCACAGGGCACTAAAACTGCCTCACCAATATGAAAATCTGTAAGTGCTTGGAAGCTTAAATCCCCCCAGTATGGCACACAGATTCCCCCAAATACTTGTTTTCCAGTGTCTTTGGCCCATCCTCCAGCTTCTGACTTGTAGTTGAGGCTTTTTCAGAGAGTTGTCTTGGGAATACTTGAATGGCCTTGATTATTTGGAGAGAGCTCGAAGTACCTGAACATTTCCATCTCCTTGGAACAGACCATAATCAATTACTGACTGATTCAGAGTTCCATAAGCCAGCTCTCTTGCCTCAAGATGGAACTCAAATTGAGATGCAGTTTTAGTTCTAGAGCTCTCCATGGGATCAAATTTTAGCTGAACCTTTCGGTAAAATTCCATATTTTTTGTACTTTCACACTTCACCAACTGTTATCTCCAATATTTTAGTTCTTTCTTCCTGAAGCATTTCTCAATACATTGTTGAATTAAGGAGTGCTTCTGGAAGAAACCAACTTAGAACATTCTACATGTTTTCCTCTAAGCACTGCTCTAGCTGGGTAACATTATTTTGACATACGTCTTATTTTTATTACCACTTAACTCAAAATATTTTCTAATTTCCATTATAATTACATTTATTTTTTACCCCTGGGTTATTTAGATGTGTGTTATTTAATTTCCAAATATCTAGGAATTTTCATGTTGTCTCTGCAATTGATTCCAAACTTATTCCCAATTTGATTAGATAATTAACTCTATATGCATTTTTTCTGGTTTTGTTTTAGAATTTGCTGAGACATTGCAATATGTTATATTTCCACTCTTTTTTAGCTTAGGGTGAAATATTATGGGGGGTGTGTGTGTGTGTGTGTGTGTGTGTGTGTGTGCATGAGCACGTATATTTGTCAAACATGTTATTCCAGTCTCTATATTCTGAATGACCTTTTTGTCTCTTACATGAGTTACTGAAAGATTTGTATTCAGAATCCTTTATTACTGCCCGTAGTTTTATCTACTGACTCAAAACTTATAATTCTTTTTACATAATTTGAAGAGAAGATAATATTAGATGAATTAAAATTATAATTGTTATATAATATATCCTGATAAACAGACCCCTTTGTAATTGTGAAAGGTGTTCTTTGTCGTGAGTAATGTTGTTTATCCTAGAAATCTGCTTTTTTCTTTATTAATGTGACTTCACTAGCTTTTTCCATTAGTTTTTGTAGGGAATACATTTTTCCATCCTTTTACTTCCAACTTTTAGGTGTCCTTACATTTAAGATATGTCTCTTATAAACAGCTTAAATTATATTTTATTTGTATGTTCATTCTAGAAATATTTATTGCAGAAAAAATATGTTTTAATTGGGACACCTCTTCAGGTTATCTGATTCTAGCCTTTTTCCTTTAGGCTATGTTGTAACTGTAAATTTATAGACATGCAAATTATGCCCCGCTTGGTTTGCTGCAGATGCAATTGTCTTCCTTCTGGAAGAAACCAACTTAGAACATTCTACTTGTTTTCCTCTAAGCACTGCTCTAGCTGGGTAACATTATTTTGACATACGTCTTATTTTTATTACCACTTAACTCAAAATATTTTCTAATTTCCATTATAATTACATTTATTTTTTACCCCTGGGTTATTTAGATGTGTGTTATTTAATTTCCAAATATCTAGGAATTTTCATGTTGTCTCTGCAATTGATTCCAAACTTATTCCCAATTTGATTAGATAATTAACTCTATATGCATTTTTTCTGGTTTTGTTTTAGAATTTGCTGAGACATTGCAATATGTTATATTTCCACTCTTTTTTAGCTTAGGGTGAAATATTATGGGGGGTGTGTGTGTGTGTGTGTGTGTGTGTGTGTGTGCATGAGCACGTATATTTGTGTAGGATTTTATCTTTCAGTTTAAGATAGTTTCTTCTATTCCTAGTTTTATCATTAAAATGCTTTAACTTTTCTCAAATGTGTTTTTTGCATGTATTGAAATGATAATGTGGTTTTTACTCTCTTATTATTAGTTTTGTAAGTTACATTGTTGAGTATTAAAACTTCCTTACATTTCTGAGATAAATCCAACTTAGTCTTAATGTAGTATCCTTCCATATTTTATTAATTTGGATTGTTAATTCTATTTAAATGCTTTTGCAGCTAGATTAATGAGAGAGGGTGATCTGTAATTTTATTTTTATTTTTTGTAAAGCCCTTGTCATTTTTTGGGATCAAGATATCACTGTATTATAAAATAATTCTCTATTCTCTGGAAGAGTTTTAAATGTTAGTGCAATTTACTTTATACATACATTGTAGAATTCACCAGTAAAACCATCTGGATTTATAATTTGTGGAAAGGTTTTCAATATTGAATCAAATATAGATTAAATTACTTAATTAGCTATAAATGCTTCATATAGCCTATTTTGTCTCCATATTAAGATTTTTTTAAAGTTTGTATATTTTTATAAATTTTCATATCAATAGCATACATTTTTTCATTGATTTTTCATATTATCTTTCTATTACCTGAAGATCTGTAGTGATATTCACCTTTTCTAAAATTTCTGATTTGAGAAATTTGTATTTCTTTTAATTTCTTGACAGACAACTTTACTACAGTAATTAGTATTTTCAAAGATGCAACTTTTGATATTGTTGGTTTTCTCTATTTTGTGTTTACCTCTGAGTCATTCTTTACTACTCATATTTATTATTTTCTGCTTTGTACTTCTTTGCATTTAATTTACTTTTATTTTTATGACTTCTTGAGACAGAATCTTAGAGACTGATTTTCAGCCTAACACTACCAAGTGAACACCTTTGAAGCCTTGTGTAAATTCCCTTGTACCCCTTTTGCCATGCTATGTGCTCAATTCCCAGTTTCTGTGTTCTTTGCTACTAACAGTGTGCAACTTCACACTTCTTCAGAGTATTACCCACAGGGCACTAAAACTGCCTCACCAATATGAAAATCTGTAAGTGCTTGGAAGCTTAAATCCCCCCAGTATGGCACACAGATTCCCCCAAATACTTGTTTTCCAGTGTCTTTGGCCCATCCTCCAGCTTCTGACTTGTAGTTGAGGCTTTTTCAGAGAGTTGTCTTGGGAATACTTGAATGGCCTTGATTATTTGGAGAGAGCTCGAAGTACCTGAACATTTCCATCTCCTTGGAACAGACCATAATCAATTACTGACTGATTCAGAGTTCCATAAGCCAGCTCTCTTGCCTCAAGATGGAACTCAAATTGAGATGCAGTTTTAGTTCTAGAGCTCTCCATGGGATCAAATTTTAGCTGAACCTTTCGGTAAAATTCCATATTTTTTGTACTTTCACACTTCACCAACTGTTATCTCCAATATTTTAGTTCTTTCTTCCTGAAGCATTTCTCAATACATTGTTGAATTAAGGAGTGCTTCTGGAAGAAACCAACTTAGAACATTCTACATGTTTTCCTCTAAGCACTGCTCTAGCTGGGTAACATTATTTTGACATACGTCTTATTTTTATTACCACTTAACTCAAAATATTTTCTAATTTCCATTATAATTACATTTATTTTTTACCCCTGGGTTATTTAGATGTGTGTTATTTAATTTCCAAATATCTAGGAATTTTCATGTTGTCTCTGCAATTGATTCCAAACTTATTCCCAATTTGATTAGATAATTAACTCTATATGCATTTTTTCTGGTTTTGTTTTAGAATTTGCTGAGACATTGCAATATGTTATATTTCCACTCTTTTTTAGCTTAGGGTGAAATATTATGGGGGGTGTGTGTGTGTGTGTGTGTGTGTGTGTGTGTGCATGAGCACGTATATTTGTCAAACATGTTATTCCAGTCTCTATATTCTGAATGACCTTTTTGTCTCTTACATGAGTTACTGAAAGATTTGTATTCAGAATCCTTTATTACTGCCCGTAGTTTTATCTACTGACTCAAAACTTATAATTTTTTTTACATAATTTGAAGAGAAGATAATATTAGATGAATTAAAATTATAATTGTTATATAATATATCCTGATAAACAGACCCTTTGTAATTGTGAAAGGTGTTCTTTGTCGTGAGTAATGTTGTTTATCCTAGAAATCTGCTTTTTTCTTTATTAATGTGACTTCACTAGCTTTTTCCATTAGTTTTTGTAGGGAATACATTTTTCCATCCTTTTACTTCCAACTTTTAGGTGTCCTTACATTTAAGATATGTCTCTTATAAACAGCTTAAATTATATTTTATTTGTATGTTCATTCTAGAAATATTTATTGCAGAAAAAATATGTTTTAATTGGGACACCTCTTCAGGTTATCTGATTCTAGCCTTTTTCCTTTAGGCTATGTTGTAACTGTAAATTTATAGACATGCAAATTATGCCCCGCTTGGTTTGCTGCAGATGCAATTGTCTTCCTTCATACCCTGTAGGAAAAATTTTTGCCTCTATCTACATATTCATTTCATTATTCCTGAATTATAAATGAGTCTGTTTTTTGGATTTTCTTTTGAACTAATTTGTAACATATGTCAAGTTCACTCATGAGTTAAACGGTTTAACAAGTGTATATTTTCATATCTTTATAAGAGTCACAAATCTGCTTGCTCTGAATATTATCTTTTAATGTGATCTTTAAATTATATTAGTTAGAGCATTTACATTTAAATGTGATTTCTGCCTAAGTTTAAATCTAACATCTTACAAATGTTTCCTAATTCCTCCAACTTGTTTGCCTTTTCTTTTAATTGAACCAACAATATTTATCATTATTTTTAACCCTCATTGGCTTAAAAATGTGCTCAGTATTTCTTGAATACCTATACACATTCAATATACATTCTACTTTTGTCTCTTTCCTGAAAATGGCAGTGGCAGTATTTTTGGAAACTTTTCTCCCTTTACTTTCTTCCTTGCGTATATTACAGTCCTCTATTTAAATTCTACATATATTTAAACACCAGAAACAATTAGTATTAATGTTTTAAGTAGTATTAATGTTTTAAGTAATATTAATGTTTTAAGAAAAATTCACTTTGATTTTCCATATATTTATCCTTTCCATGTATTCAAATTTATTTTTGTATTCTTATGTGTTCATAAGGAATCATTTTGCTTCTGCCTAACTACTTTCTTTGGTACTTCTTTTTACTGTTTACTGCTTATTTGCTAATAGAAAAGTATCAAATTGTTGTTATCCTGGAAAATACTTCACATTACTTTGACTTTACTTTTGTTGGACATAAAATTCTAGGTTAGTAGTTTCTCTCAGAACTTTAAAGATGTCATTTCACTATCTTAGTTTTTCCTTCATGTCTGTTGAGAAACCAGTTCTTGCTCTTATTGCTTATTATTTTTTTGAAAATAATACACATTTTTCCTGTTTACTTTTACAATTTGTGTTTGGTATATACTTTTGTAATATACAAAAGTATGGTACTTTACATTTACCCTGCTTCATTTTTGAAGAAATTCATAAATTTGTGGTTTGACATCTATTGTCACTTTTGGAAAATATGTATCACCATGTCTTCAAATATTGCTTCTGCTCATTTTCTTTCTTCTCCTTCTGGGAACCCCTAAAATACTAAAGTTTTATCTTTCTTCATGTCTCTTAATATAGTTTGAATATCTGTTCCCATCCAAATCTCATGTTAAAATATAATCACCAGGTGGGGCCTGGTGAGAGGTGTTTGGATCATGGGGATAAATCCCTCATGAATGGCTTGGGCCATCCCCTTGGTGATAAGTGAGCTCTCACTCTGAGTTCAGTCACATAAGATCAGGTGATTTAAAAGAGTGTGGCACCTTCTCCCATTCCTTATTTCTCTCGCTCTCTCTCTCTCTCTCTCTCGCTCCTGCTTTTACCATGTGATGTGCCTGCTCCCCTTCACTTTCCACCATGATTGTAAGCTTTCTGAGGCCTCCCTAGAAGCTGAGCAGATATCAGCAGCATGCTTCCTGTAAAGCTTGCAGAACCATGAGCCAATTAATCCCCTATTCATCATAAATTACCCTTCTTAGGTATTTCTTTATGTATTTCTTTACAGCAATGCAAGAATGACTTAATACACAAAAATGGTACTGGGAGGGGGTCCCTGCTACAAAGATGCCTGAAAATATGGAAGCGACTTTGAAACTCGGTAACATGCCAAAGTTGAAAGACTTTGGAGGGCTTGGAAGAAGACAGGAAGATGAGGAAAAGTTTGGAATTTCTTAGAGACTGGTTAAATGACTGTGACCAAAATGCTGATAATAATATGGTCAGTAAAATCCAGGCTGACAAGATCTCAGATAGAAATGAGGAACTTACTGGGAACTGAAGCAAATGTCACATATGTTATGCCTTAGCAAAGAGTTGGCTGCACTGTGTTCATGCCTAGAGATAATTGAAAGTTTGCAGTTGATAGTGATGACCAAGGGTACCTGGTGGAAAATATTTCTAAGCAGCAAAGCATTCAGGATGTGGCTGGCTGCTTCTAACAGCCTAAGCTCAGATGTGGGAGGAAAGAAATGACATAAGGCTAGAATTTGTGTTTAAACAGGAAGCAGAGAGGAAGGTTTGGAAAAGTTGCAGCCTAGCCATGAACAAAAAAAGGAAAAGCTGTTTCAGAAGAATACAAGCAGGCTATAAAACAACCACTTGATAGAGATATTTATACAACTAAAAAGGAACCAAGTACTCTTATCCAAGAATATGGGAAAAGGCTTTGAAGGCCTTTCAGAGACCTTCACCGTAGCCCCTTCCATTACAGGCCCAAAGGCCTAGGTGGGGAAGAATGATTTTGTTGCCCTGGCCCAGGGCACTGCTACCCTTTGCAGCCTCAGGACAATGCTCTCCATATTCTGGCTGCTCTGGCTCCAGCCTTGGCTTAAAGGGGTCTATGTACAGCTCAAACTGCCACTTCAGCTTCAGAGGGTGCAAGCTGTAAGCCTTAGCAGCTTCCATGTGGTGTTAAGTCTGCAGGTACACAGAACACAAAAGTGAAGGAACAGCCTCTGCCTAGATTTTACAGGATGTATGAAAAAGTCTGGGTGTCCAGGCAGAAGCATGCTACAGGGGAGAAGCCCCCACAGAGACACTCTACAAGGGCAATGTGGAGGGGATATGTGGAATTGGAGCCCCCACAAAGAGTCCCCGGTGGAGCACTGCCTAGTGAAGCTGTATGAAGGGGACTGCTACCCTCCAGACACTAGAATGGTAGATCCAAAGGGAGGTTGCACTTGTTCCTGGAAAAGCTATAGGCACTAAACAACCTGTGAGGGCAACCACAGGTTACAGGGGGCCCCTGCAAAGCCACAGGGGTACAGCTGCCCAAGGCCTTGGGAGCCCTCACTTTTCACTGGTCTGCTCTGGATGTGGGACATGGAGCCGAAGCAAATTATTTAGGAGCTTTAAGATTTAATGATTGCCCTTCTGGGTCAGCCATAAAACTTGCATGGGGCCTGTAGCCCTTTTCTTTTGGCCAATTTCTTACTTTTGGAATGGGATGTTTACCCAATGCCTATACCACATTGTATCTTGGAAGTTTGTATCTTGCATCTGATTTTGCAGGCTTATAGGTGGAAGAAACTTGCCTTTTTACACATGTTACACATGAAACCTTGGATTTTATGTTTTTGAGTTAATGCGGGACTAAGTTAAGACTTTGGGTGACTTTTGGGAAGGCACGATTGTATTTTGCAGTGTGAGAAGGACATGAGATTTGTGGGGAGGGGCAGGGGTAGAATGATGTCATTTGGATATTTGTCTCTGTATAAATCTCATGTTGAGATGTAATCACCAGTGTTAGAGGCGTAGCCTGGTGGGAGGTGTTTGGATCACGGTGGCAGATCCCTCATGAATGGCTTGGGCCATCCCTTTGGTGATAAGTGAACTCCCTCTCTGAGTTCACACAGCATCTGGTCATTTAAAAGTGTGTGGCACTCCCCACGTCTCTTGCTCTTACATTTCTGATGTGACAAACTTGCTCCTCCTTCACCTTCTGCCATTATTATAAGCTTCCTCAGGCCTTTCTAGAAGCCCAGCAGATGTCAGCACCATGTTTCCTGTAAAGCCTGCAAACCCATGAGCCAATTATACCTCTTTTCATTATAAATTACCCAGTCTCAGGTATTTCTTTGTAGCAATGCAAAAATAGCCTAATATGTCTCTTAAGCTTTTTAAAAATGTATTTTCCGTCTTTTTTAATCCCCTATGCTTCAGTAAGGATATTTTCTATAATATATTTTTCCAGTTTGCAAATCTCCTCTTTCACTATATTTAATTTGCTGCTAAACACATGTATTAAATTCTTCATTTAATCTGAAACTATTACCTTTTTCTCCAGTTCTAGAATGTCAAGTATATACTATTTTATATGGGCCATTTTCTTGATAAAACTGGAATCTTGTCAGATATGCTTTAATCTTGTCATATTTGTTCTAAGACATATTAATCTTAAGGTTCATATGTGGTTATTACAGCATCTGGATTACCTGTTGGTCTGGTGTAGGGGGTTGTATGTGTGTGTGAGTGTGTGTGTGTGTGTATGTATGTGTGTTATACTTTTGTAATTTGCCCCATTGTCAGCATGCTTTAGTTTTTATTTTTGCATTCTAGCTCTTGTGTTTTTTTTAAAAATGAAGGATAAACTGAGATTCTGGATAGTTTAATTTTTCTTCAGAAAAAAAAACTATTTTTACTGTTTAGCAGGCAGTGTGTGTAGAAATAGATGACCTTCATTTAGTTTAGGACTGAGTTGGTTGGAAGTTGTTTTTGTCTTTTGTAAGAGACTGTGTGTTTCTAGTTCACCCTTACTCTTAGGTGATGGCACTTCTAGGTTCTTAAATGTACATCTTGAGAATCTTCCAGGACTTCTGCTCTTTGATACTCCCTAATCACCAGTATTTTTCTCACCAGCCTGTGGGGCTGTCAAAATTTCTACTCAGTTTCTTATTTATCAAGTGCCTCTCTTTTGTTCCATGTTTTAGCCTCTCAACTCTGAGTGACATTAGTTGGCAAATAATTTTGAAAAGAAAGGGATAAAGAATGTTGGGTTCTTTTCAGTATACTTCCTTTTCATCATATTCTGGCTCTCTTGGTAGTTCTCTGATGCTGTAGGAGAGATTATACCTGCCACCCGCCCCCCACCCCGCCACCCCCAGTTTTATACTTTTTTTCGGTAGCAGAATTGTTCCACAATACACTATTTTACCATTATGGGAAACAGGATCTCTCCCAACCCTCCACCATGCTCCCCAACACCCACTGTACTTTTTTTTGTGTAGGAAAGAACACCCATAAAATTTTAGCACTAGCCTCATTTGTCTTCCTTTTGACCAACAAGCTTGAACTCTAACCCTGAGAACTGCTAACAGTGCAAATCAGAAATGTAAACATCATCTTTTGTGCACTTTGCTTTGAGTGTTGACTTGTACTTTTGGATACCAAAAATATATTGTTATAAACAGACTACTTAATAATGAAGGATCTTATAATAATTACATACTTTCAGATGTTATACATTAAACTTGAGATCTAACCATAATACAGATGCTAGTGTGATTTTTCTCAAAACATAGGCACATTTTGTATAATAAAAACTATGAGAGTAGGGGAAGAGCACAAATATTATGCTGTATATTTCAGGAAGTACTTCAGTTTTGGGATAAGATGGATATGTGCTCAAGTCCTGGTTTGACCACTTGCTATGTGACAAGAATGTAGTATCTTTCCTCCTCAATTTTCTTTTCTGTTAAATCATAATATTTATATATTATGATGATTGTGTATGTTTTAATGAAATGTGTATATAAAATATTTAACTCGAAGTCAACTTTACCCAAAGTGCTTAGTCAATATTAGCCACCCATTCATATCCTTTATGAATAATTTCCTCAGTGAAGTAAAAGTTTCTAAAAATAAATTCAAATTATGCTGGAATGTTTGGCTCTAAAATTATAAAGGAATAGATTCAGTTGAATAGCTACATAGTTTTAAAGGTGGTAATTTTTTTACAAATAAAACATGATGAATTTCTATAGAGGAATAATATGAAGTTCAAAAGAATTCCTCTATAGAAAGAAAAATATTAAATAACTAAAGTTCTTTTTGAAGAGCATCTAAAAATTAAGAGTAATTGAAAGTAAATATTTAAATTGTTATGAGACTAAAATATTTTCCATTAAGTAATATTAAACCTTGCCAATTTTGACAAGACTGATTCTAATATTTTTTTCAGAGAATCAGGGGGGTTTAGAACCGTAAGAGATCTTATTTAAAATCTTAGAATTCTTACATCTGGAATACTTAAGTAACATTCCAAGGTTACGTATCAAAAAAAAAAAAAAAAGCCTGAGAAACACCTGATTAGAATATGTGCTGAATATCTTCAATTTATGTCTTCAATTGCACTTGCCATACTTTTACATCCTACGCTGTGCTCAAAAAGATTTCTGGTTGGGTTTATCCAATGAGCAACATTAGCAGGAGATTAGAGGCAAGTTAGGGCATATAGTCCCCCTCTTGCCTCCCTCCAAGGTCATTCTAGCTTATTCTCTTTTTTTACTTAAGGTTGTATTTTCTGCCAGGCAATTCTCACCACATAGCTTTTAAAGATGCTTTTATAAGCATCAGGGTATTTTCCACTATCCTTTGTGGTTTACTTATGCCCTGCCTTTTATAATGCATTTCTTAAATTACCCAATTGCATGTGCCATCTTTTTTTCTGCCAGGACCCTGAGGCACACAAAAACCATATCTTTACTATGGGAAAAATTAAAGGAGCTCAGAATTTTGTGGTTTATTAGTCAACATTTTCTGCTTCTCAATATGATAAATATATTGTTGCTGCCCAGAAGGTTATTGCTTTATTATGTAGATTACAACAGAATGACCTGTTTCTCAAGTATGTTCATAAAGTCTATCATGCTTGCCATCATGTCATATATTAACATTTTGTCTCTTAAAATGTAGTTTTAAATGTAAAAGCAAATTATATAAATGAATATTTTAAGATTATAGGAGTATAACACCAAATATTTTCAAAACCCAGAGGAAAACAGTGTAACAAAACCTGTTCAATGACATGCTATTGCCAATGAATTTTACGTCGAACTATGTATTAGTTTGTTCATTTTTCTATTTGTAAACAAACTTCTTCAATGCATTGGAGCAACATTACATAGAAAAATGTGGGTTAATAAACAAGCAATAACTACAATGTGCCAACCACATTCATTGGCAGTAAGAAAAATAAGTATAGTTCCTTACTAGGAGGACCTTTCTAGATCTCCTATCCTATTACCTTTTGAAAAAAATGTTCTAAGTCAGGTTCGCCCCATCACTAAGTCATCCTCTGCTGGCTCTGTAAACAGCCAGTTTTTCATGATTTTGGCAGTACACTTACTAGCTTAAAAAATAGTGTTTATTTACTCCCAGTTTTGAAGTCCTGAGTCTTTTAGATAATAAATACACAATGTCTCCTTAGTGATTTAGAATAGAAAGATCATCTAACATGGGCCAACATTTTCCTGTCTCTAATTGTGCCAATGATTAAAAAAAATACAAATATATGTTTCAAAACAGATCAGAAAAATTCAGCACCTATTAAAGTTGCAAATTATGAATAATGTATTAAATATATGGATTTCCAGTTCAGAAATATTGTGAAAAAGCTTACATAATTCACAATTAATACCTTTTGGAATATATATAATATTAACATTTCCTTATATAATATACAATATTAACAGAAGGAAGGATAAAAATTATAATCATCTCAATAGAGAGAGGTAAAGCATGTGACAAAATTCAATGTCTTTTCATCATTAAAAATCCTCAATGGATTAGGTATAGAAGAAATGTTCTTCAACATATAAAAGCCATATATTACAAGCCCACAATTAACATCATACTCAACAGTGAAAACCTGAATACTTTTCCTCTAAAATCAGGAACAAAACCTGGATGTCCATTCTCACAATTTCTAATCAATACAGTACTAGAAGTTCTAGCCAGAGCAATTAAGCAAGAAAAAAATGTAAAAGGCATCTAAGTTTGAAACGAATATGAAAACTCTCTGCTCATGGCATGATTTTTATATATACAAAACTCTAAACATTACATGCACAAAAAATTGTTAGAACTAACAAATTCAGTGAAGTTGCAGAACACAAAATCAACATACAAAACAGTTGCATTTATATACACTACAAAAAACTATCCAAAAGATAATAAAATAATTCAATTTATATCAAAATGAATAAAATATTTATGAATAAATTTAACCAAAAAGATGAAAGATCTATACACAGAAACTTAGAAAAAAGATAAAAAATTGAAGACGACACAAATGGAATGATATCTTCTGTTAATAGATTAGAATAATTAGTATTGTTAAAATGTCCGTATTACCTAAAGTTGTCTAAAGATTCAATTCAATCTCTATCAAAACTTCAAAGACATTTTTCACAGAAATAGAAAAAAAAAATCCTAAAATTTGTGTGGAAGCACAGGAGTTCCTGAATAGATCCCTGATTAGACAGAAGACCAAAAACAATCTCGAGCAAAAAGAACAAAACTGGATGCATCATACTACCTGATTTTAAAGTATTTTATAAAGCTATATCAAAACACCATGGAACTGGCATTAAAACAGACTTTTGCACCAATAAAGTAGAATTGAGAGCTCAAAATAAAATAAAAACTCATACAAATTCAACTAATCTTCAATGAAAGCATCAAAAATACATGACAGGGAAAGGGCTATCCCTTCAAATAAAGGGGCTGGGAAAACTGGATATATCCAAAAAAGAATAAAATTGGACCCTTATCTTACACCACATACAAAAACTACTCAAAATGAATTAAAGATTTAAATATAGGATTTGAAACCATAAAAATCCTAGAAGAAAGGGAGAAAGCTACACGACATTGGTCTAGGAAATGCTTTTTCGGATATCACACCAAAAGCACAAGCAACAAAGCAAAAATAAACAAGTGGGACTACATCAAACTAAAACGTTTCTGCAGAGGAAAGGGAAAAAAATCAACAAAATGAAAAGGCCACCTATAGAATGGAACAAAATATTTGCAAACCTTATATCTGACAGTGTTTAACATTCGAAATACATAATGAACTCATACAACACAGTAGCAAAATGGTTAAAAATGGACAAAGGACCTGAATAGAGATTTATCCAAAGAAGATATACAAATGTCCAACAGATATATGAAAAGGTGTCAACTAATTATCAAAGAATTACAAATCAAAACGATGAGATATCACCTCACACTTGTTGGAATGGTTATTATTAAAAAGTCAAATGATAGTAAGTGTTGGTGAGGACTGGAGAAAAGGGAACACTTGTACATTATTGAAACTATTATATAAATTGGTACAGCCATTATAGAAAAAAGTATGGAGATTCCTTAAAACACTAAAATTATCGCTACCATATGATCCAGCAAACCTATTTCTGGGAATATATGCAAAGAAAGTAAAATTAGTATCTGGAAGAGATTTCTGCATTCCCATGTGCATTGCAGCATTATTCCCAATAGCCAAGATGTAGAATCAACCTCAATAGCATCTATCATCTCATACAATTACATTTTTTTGTGGTTAGAATACTTAAAATCTACTTTTAGCAAATTTCAAGTACACAATACATTATTAACTATTGTCATCATGCTACACATACGATCTTCAGAATATATTCATCTTATAACAGAAAATTTGTACTGTATGACAGAAATTCTCTTATTTCCTCTCCTGTCCCATAACCTGGCAACCATTGTTCTATTCTGTT
>NW_012109597.1:669000-690870 GCF_000951045.1 Mandrillus leucophaeus | reverse complement strand
ATTTATATACACTACAAAAAACTATCCAAAAGATAATAAAATAATTCAATTTATATCAAAATGAATAAAATATTTATGAATAAATTTAACCAAAAAGATGAAAGATCTATACACAGAAACTTAGAAAAAAGATAAAAAATTGAAGACGACACAAATGGAATGATATCTTCTGTTAATAGATTAGAATAATTAGTATTGTTAAAATGTCCGTATTACCTAAAGTTGTCTAAAGATTCAATTCAATCTCTATCAAAACTTCAAAGACATTTTTCACAGAAATAGAAAAAAAAAATCCTAAAATTTGTGTGGAAGCACAGGAGTTCCTGAATAGATCCCTGATTAGACAGAAGACCAAAAACAATCTCGAGCAAAAAGAACAAAACTGGATGCATCATACTACCTGATTTTAAAGTATTTTATAAAGCTATATCAAAACACCATGGAACTGGCATTAAAACAGACTTTTGCACCAATAAAGTAGAATTGAGAGCTCAAAATAAAATAAAAACTCATACAAATTCAACTAATCTTCAATGAAAGCATCAAAAATACATGACAGGGAAAGGGCTATCCCTTCAAATAAAGGGGCTGGGAAAACTGGATATATCCAAAAAAGAATAAAATTGGACCCTTATCTTACACCACATACAAAAACTACTCAAAATGAATTAAAGATTTAAATATAGGATTTGAAACCATAAAAATCCTAGAAGAAAGGGAGAAAGCTACACGACATTGGTCTAGGAAATGCTTTTTCGGATATCACACCAAAAGCACAAGCAACAAAGCAAAAATAAACAAGTGGGACTACATCAAACTAAAACGTTTCTGCAGAGGAAAGGGAAAAAAATCAACAAAATGAAAAGGCCACCTATAGAATGGAACAAAATATTTGCAAACCTTATATCTGACAGTGTTTAACATTCGAAATACATAATGAACTCATACAACACAGTAGCAAAATGGTTAAAAATGGACAAAGGACCTGAATAGAGATTTATCCAAAGAAGATATACAAATGTCCAACAGATATATGAAAAGGTGTCAACTAATTATCAAAGAATTACAAATCAAAACGATGAGATATCACCTCACACTTGTTGGAATGGTTATTATTAAAAAGTCAAATGATAGTAAGTGTTGGTGAGGACTGGAGAAAAGGGAACACTTGTACATTATTGAAACTATTATATAAATTGGTACAGCCATTATAGAAAAAAGTATGGAGATTCCTTAAAACACTAAAATTATCGCTACCATATGATCCAGCAAACCTATTTCTGGGAATATATGCAAAGAAAGTAAAATTAGTATCTGGAAGAGATTTCTGCATTCCCATGTGCATTGCAGCATTATTCCCAATAGCCAAGATGTAGAATCAACCTCAATAGCATCTATCATCTCATACAATTACATTTTTTTGTGGTTAGAATACTTAAAATCTACTTTTAGCAAATTTCAAGTACACAATACATTATTAACTATTGTCATCATGCTACACATACGATCTTCAGAATATATTCATCTTATAACAGAAAATTTGTACTGTATGACAGAAATTCTCTTATTTCCTCTCCTGTCCCATAACCTGGCAACCATTGTTCTATTCTGTTCCTATGAGTTCAGCATTTTTAGATTCCATGTATTTAAGTGAGATTATGCGGTATTTGCCTTTCTGTTTTTGGCTTGTTCCACTTAGCATAATGTTTCCTAGATGTAGGTATATCAAAATATCAGGTTGTACATTTTAAATATATACAATAAAAATATTTTCTCCTTGTCTTATCACATCAATAAATTGCCCCATGTGTTATTTCACCTTCATTGCATTCAGATGTCAAAGACATAGCTATATTGCATCTTTTCCAGATATATAGGTAATTTGCCAATTTGGGATTGACAGTCTAGGATTAAAGATTCCTAAAATTATTTTATCTTAACCATAGATCAGGGGACAAGATAAATTCATATTAGCTTCATAACATACAGCACATTAAGGCAAACTCAATGCTTTTGATAGGTTCATTATTCCCCCCAAAATGGCACAGCTAAAATGGACATATTACTTAGAGAAGAGTAATCTGATATTCAATCTTAGAGTGGCCAAATCACTCAAGTCATACGGAGCAAGTGAACTCATTACCCATCAAAATATAAGAGTTAATCTGCTGTTTTCCATAAATCCAAAATTTGTTATTGAAATACATATTTAAAGTATTGTAATATGACGTGAAGTGATAGCACTAAAATAATCATGTAAATATATGTGATAAACAGATAAAATTCACTCTTTATATTATGAAGCATAGACAAATTGGGTTTTATCAAAGTATTTCTATTATTTTATTTTATTTTATTTATTTTTTTTTTTTTTGAGACGGAGTCTCGCTCTGTAGCCCAGGCTAGAGGGCAGTGGCCGGATCTCAGCTCACTGCAACCTCCGCCTCCCGGGTTCACGCCATTCTCCGGCCTCAGCCTCCCAAGTAGCTGGGACTACAGGCGCCCGCCACCTCGCCCGGCTAGTTTTTTGTATTTCTTAGTAGAGACGGGGTTTCACCGTGTTAGCCAGGATGGTCTCGATCTCCTGACCTCGTGATCCACCCGTCTCGGCCTCCCAAAGTGCTGGGATTACAGGCTTGAGCCACCGCGCCCGGCCGATTTTCTATTATTTTAAAAATAAGTTTTAAATTTATTAATTTCAATTTAAAGGAATTTTTTTAAAGCAAAACCCTCAAGATTCCAGTTTCCCAGAAACTATAACATTAAAACCGTTTCATCATAGAACCAAAACCCCTTTCATTAAATTTGTATTTTTAAAATTACTGCATTCTTTATTCTAATTATTTTTATTACTCAAACTATCACTGGTACCAAATATTGAATCAGATGCTTTGAATGATAGGTAACAAATATTTTAATCTTAAATGAATTAATAAGAAATTACATTGTTGGACATAAATAATTCTTATGTTTTGCAATTGTGTCTATCTTGCATGTGAGTTTTCTTGGGACACAACATGTAAGATTAACCACCATGACCTTGTATTCACTATCTAAAGCAACCAGATATACGCTATAATGTTATATGCTTGGTTCGGGTTCTTTCAATTATCAAAAAAAAAAAAAATCCATCCGAGTCAGCTCAGGATAAGAAGTTCTGTTGTAAGGTAACAAGAGGAAAAAGTCTCGAACTAGAATGAAAAAGTACCATGAAAGGAGGCAACTCCAAGGACCAGACTCACTTCTCTTCTTTTTCACAGACTTAATTACCTCCTCTTGAGTTTCTATTTTTCTTTGCATGTCTTTTCTGCTCTTCTCTGAATTGATTTTCTGCCAATTGACTTAACTCTGCTTACTCATACTTTATGGTAGTTCAAATATTTAAGTTGAAAATATGTTTATCCCCATTGAAAAGCAAATATTTACAAGGCAGGGACTAGGTTCTAGGTACAGAGAGCTTCATCTTACCATGGCTCCAACTCCACCCCATTTTTTG
The DNA here is from genome assembly GCF_000951045.1 of Mandrillus leucophaeus. NCBI lineage: Eukaryota > Metazoa > Chordata > Mammalia > Primates > Cercopithecidae > Mandrillus > Mandrillus leucophaeus. The sequence continues at coordinate 687,374 of NW_012109597.1, read as the reverse complement.
TCAGTTCCTTTCCTCTTATTATGCCTGTTATATGAGCCTATTATATGCCTCATTATCTTTCCAAATTCAAGTTCCCCAAAAAGAAAATCAATGTGTACTATAGAAGTTGTAAATAGTGGCTCAATAGTCGTTTTAAACTTTCAGATATGTTTTAAGCATACATACTGTTGCCCCCGTCCACTAAAGTTTTAAAAAACTGAATTAACTCCCAATATTTATAAATTGGTAACTTTTACCAAAAAATCCTAATTTTTGCCATCCCTTGAAAGAAACAAGAGCTGGCAACACTTGGCGTTTTGTTCATGCTAACAATTACTTGGCGCTGATTAGCTACCGTCCCCTGGACAAAGCCTGTGCTGTCCAGGTTGCCACCACTCCCAACTCTGTCCTACAATAAGGCTGAGATTCTTTGGCTTTTATCTTTGTCTTTATGCCCTGGCATATTTTAGAGGAGAGCTTCTAAGCAGAAGAAAGTGAACTACTGTTTAATCTGGCCTCCTTCAGTCTTTTATATTATCTGCCTGGCCTCTGGCAACTTTCCAGTTTGCATATCTTCCAGTCTCATTTTAGCATGGTGACCAGCCTGTGGTAGGGCTTCCCTAAATTAAGCACATTCTCTGGGTCCTGTGAGTGAGAGGGCTTTAGAACAGAAAATGTATCTGCCTAACTACAAACAGCTACAAGTGGTCCAAATTTCCTTACAAGGGGGTGAGGACAGGCAGGCCAGTATATTAACTTTTTCAATTTGATATGATAAAAACAAAATTGAGTGTACCTAAATCACAAAAAAAACCCAAAATTTAATTTTTTATCAGTAACAATTGCTAAGAAATCACACCACTCTTTTCAGAGTGATAAGTCTGAAGACTGAAAGGTATGGCTGTCCAATATTATACTAAGAAAGGAATCAAAAAGGAATAGAAAGCTTAGTGGCATAGAATCCCCAAGCTACCACCATATTTTGAGACCTGCCAAAATATAAATCTCCCCAAATGGTTCTACCTGGAGAGTTGATTTTACAATTTCTGTTTCCAGTCTTCTAAAACAGGGGTTGGCAATATTCAATCTATGACCCAAATCTGGCCTGCTGCTTGTTTCATATAAAGTAGTTTTCCCTTATCTATGAAAAATTCATTTCAAGATGCCTAGTGGATGCCTAAGAACATTGGTAGTACTGAACCGTATGTACATCATGTTTTTCCCAATACATACATGCTTGTGATAATGTTTCAGTTAAATTTCATACACTAAGAGATGTATCAACAATTACTAATAATAAAATAGAACAAAATATTATACTGTAAGATTTCTTCACAATTTCACAGATAGAAGATTTGTTCTTACCATAGATCTTAGCAACCTCAGCATACAATTTTTGTTCTTATTAAGTCTAGAACTTTCATGTTTCTGATTTTTAAAAAGTACATTATAACTTCTACTTATCGTATCAGAATTGCCACCATCACTATGCTTGCACTTTGGCGACATTATTAAGTAAAATAAGAATTACGTGAATTCAAACACTGCAATACCAGGATAGGTGATCTGATAACCAAAAGAGCTACTAAATGACAAGGGGGCAGCAAGCATAGTCAGCATGGAGATGCTGGAGAAATAATTCACATCCTGCACAAGATGGAGAGGGACAATGTAAGATTTCATCAGGCTACTCAGAATGGTGGGCAACTTAAAACTCATGAATTGTTTATTTCTGGAATTTCCCTTTTAATATTTTCAGACCAAGCTTGACCACGGGCAATTGAAGCCATGGAAAGCAAAACAGAGGATAAAAGGGGACTACTATATAAAGCCTTGTTGGGACACATCCATGCCTATTTGTTTAGTATTACCTGTGGCTGCTTTTGCATTAAAAAGTCAGAATTGCATAGCTGTGACAGAGACTGACCAGCTTTAGAGCCTAAAGTATTTACTGACACTTTACAGAAAAAGTTTGTCTATCCCTTTTCTAAAGAAAAACATAACTAAGTACCCAGAATACATCACAAAATGGCCCTTGTAGCAGAAGTGCTCCTTCTACCTGATCTAAAATCTCCTGCTGCAGCTTTAATTTAATTATTTCATTTTGACCTTGGTTGAAATGAAGTACTACAAAACAATATCATTAATAATATTTATTTATTCATATTGAAATCTGTTAGCAAACAATCAACTCTGCCATTTTGTAACTAAAACTACTAACTTTTATTTTATGTTAATCACACTCCCAGGATTAGCACTAGAGTCAAAATAAAGATCTTTTACAACTACATACCTAATTCTCTGAACAACTTAAATCCCATAATAACTCCATTTATTTTTGAACTTGTTTTGATTATGGCAAAATTGACCTATCAAGACTCTCATACTAAAATAATGAAAGTTTATTTTATGCCTTCACAGATCATCACCCATAACATGTGTAATTCCCTATGAATAGCATTTCTTTTGGAAATAATTTTTATTTTTAGCAATGTCTGCTGTGATCTTCCCTGTCCTTTGTTAGTCTCCACTATGCCTTCTTCATTTTTTCCCAGTGAAAGTCAGTTGTGATACAGTCAGATTATTCAGCCATTGATGGAACAGGTAGGCTTCATTTATGCTATTAGCATAAGCTTTTAACATAGTTAAAAACATCTCCAGTGATTATGCTCCCAAATATACAGCTCTCTTCTTTCATTAAACTTCTGAAAAAATTAATTACTTAAAATCAACATGGAAATTAAAAGTTTTTCTTTATTCCAGCAACGACCTGTTCGAAGATACATGACAAAGCTAGCCCATACACACAAACAACAAAACATAAAGTACCTCATAATTAACTAGAAATATGTCACATGAATATAGAACCAGAACTATAAATTTCTGTTAACAGAGTTCAAAGAAGACAATAAATCAAGAGATATGCTGTACTTCCAGTTATTAGCGAGAGTCCACTCAGAAAAGCAAATGAACCCAATCAGGACGTAGAAGTAGGAAACTGACAACTGGGTGACTCAAAAGAGAACTACAGAATCACAGAGATAGCAACAACGGAAGCAATTAACACTGCTAAGGCTTCGGAAACTGAGGGAAGACGCTGGATTTATTGTTGATTTGAAGTCGAGGAGGGCCTCCTACAGAGTGAAGAGAGGGCATTGGCAATGGTGCTGGGTTTCTGAGTGCTGAGGCGTGATGAGGCTGATTCTGTGAGGGTTGGGAAATCGGCAAAATGGATACAGTGGCTGCTACAAGAAGGAATTACTGCTACCAAAGGAAACAAGCATTCTAGGAAGATATGGAAACAGAAGAACACATCTCCCACAGGAAGCCGAGAAGAAGCAGCAAGCCCCATGATCCTGTCCTTGCTGCCTCCTTCTAGCGCTCCTTACTGGCAGACTCAGACAGAGACACTATTAAAGGAAATGTAGTTTTCAGAGCAGGGCACGGAAGAGCAGAATTGGGGCTGAGAGACAGTAGCATAGCATATTAAACGGTACAACAAATGTCCACTTTTCCTAAGTATGTTAATAGATATAAGTGGATTGGGGTGATAGAATAATGATAACTTAAGTTGAACTGAAATTTGAAGGAAAAAAAGAGGCAAAGTTTGTCAACAAGTATAATAACAGTAGTTTTATATTAAGGACATGAAAATGCATGAGAAACGATACTCCAAACCATAACAGGATTGTACTGTAAATTAATTAAATTATTGAAACAGACTATCATGTCTTTAAATTGTAAAATAATTTTCAACCAATGCTGCTAGAAATTTGAGACATTCTTTTCTTATGTGTAACACTTCAAACCAATTTTATTTTCTGTGAATTAAGATTTCAAGTGTGTAAAAGGAAGACAATAAAATATAAAAAAATTAATAATGGTTATTATTTACTGGATTCAGCATGAGGAAAGAGTATGAAAACACATATAAAGAGAAACATTAAAGGAAGAGTTACATTGATTAGATATAATGTATAATTCTGAAAGCAGCATTATTAAAGCAAAAATGAAAGGGATAATGATACCTAGGAACAAGTTTTGCAAATTTGTGCGAATAGAGATAACAGTTCTTGGCAGCCAAAAAAATAATAAATGAATACAAATGCAAATCTTTCTCCTTAGAAAAATGAGCAAAAGATTGGAGCAAACAGTAAAAGAGAAAGTTAAAGATACAGAACATATAAAAATTAAGCCTCTTTAGCAATTAGAGAGATATCAATAAAATAAAAATTCATCCTTTTTGGTATGAAATTGACAAAGGCAATACTACTTAATATTGGCAATATTAAAGGCATTCCCATGCTCAGCTGACAGTAGTAAGTGTGCACAGCTTATTTAGTAGACAAAATAGCAATATATGTCCTAAACCCTTAAAAATTTTTGAGAATTAAAGAATTTCCCCATTTCTAGGAATCTAACCTAAGAAAATGAACAAAGGTACAGTCAAAGTCTTGAGGATGTGAAATTCAATGTCTTTATAATAATAAAGAAAATTGTCAATTTATTACATATCTAACAATAAGAAAGTTATGGAGAGCCATGTGATGAAATATTATGTAGGTTTGGAAAAGCATGTTCTAAAAATGTACATCTGATAAACTTGGAAACTTTTCAAAACATGCAAATTTTAAAAAGCAAAATACAAAATAATGTTTCTCGTATGAGTCTAGGTAATATATAAAAATAATAATCATTTCAGAATAGTGAATGATTGTTTTACTTCTAAAAATACTTTAAAAATTTTCCATTCATAAAGTGAAACACTAAGATATACAATTTGTAGTGCACATCTGTTTAAAGGACATACATACTCAGAACTTGAAAATCATTCTCAGAGCAAATAGATCTCTCCACTTTTCCCCAAAAACAAAATGTAAAGACTGAGACTTCCGTAGCAATAACAAATAAAATAAAGGAATTAAGTCTCTTCTAAATATCAGCTTCTAGTTCTGTTCAATTCAACATGCAAGCATTTTACAGCAAATAGAATTTGCCAAATATTAATTTTGAAACTTCATTTTTTAGGTTAAATAATCAGTTAAATGCCATTTATAGGCTAATTATTCTAAACTATATTTTCTGACCTCCTTCCTGAGCTCCAGATACACACAATTAACTGTCTACTTGGCATCTAACCATGGAAGTCAGATATGGTCTGACTGTGTTCCCACCCAAATCTCATCTTGAATTGTAACTCCCACAATTCTCATGTGTCATGGGAAGAACCCAGTGGGAAGTAATTGAATCATGGGGGCAGGTCTTTTCGGTGCTGTTCTTGTGATAGTGAATAAGTCTCATGAGACGTGATCATTTTAAAAATGAAAGCTTCCCTGCACAAGCTCTCTATCTCTTTGCCAGCTGCCATCTATGTAAGATGAGACTTACTCCTTCTTGCCTTCTGCCATGATTGTGAGGCCTCCCCAGCCATGTGGAACTGTTAAGTCCATTAAACCTCTTTCTTTTGTAAATGGCCCAGTCTTGGGTATGTCTTTATCTGCAGAGTGAAAAAAGACTAATACAGTAAATTGGTACCAGTAGAGTGGGGTGCTGCTGAAAAGATAACCTAAAATGTGGAAGTGACTTTTGAATTGGGTAACAGGCAGAGATTGTAACAGTTTAGAGGGCTCAGAAAAACACAGGAAAATGTGGGAAAGTTTGGAACTCCCTAGATACTTGTTGAATGGCTTGGACCAAAATGTTGATAATGATATGGACAATGAATTCCAGGCTGAGGTTGTCTCAGATGGAGATGAGGAACTTGCTGGGAACTGGAGAAAGGTGACTCTTGTTATGTTTTTGCAAAGAGACTGGTGGCATTTTGGCCCTGCCCAAGAGATTTGTGGAACTTCAAACTTGAAAGGGATGATTTAGGGTATCTGGTGGAAGAAATTTCTAAGCAGCAAAGCATTCAAGAGATGACTTGGGTACTGTTAAACGCATTCGGTTTTATAATGAAGCAGAGCATAAAAATTAAGAAAATTTGAGGCCTGAAAATACAATAGAATAGAAAATTCCATTTTCTGAGGAGAAATTCAAGCCCAGCTGCAGAAATTTGCATAAGTAACGAGGAGCCCAATATTGATCCCCAAACAATGGGGAAAATATCTCCAGGGCATATCAGAGCTCTTCACAGCAGCTGCTTCCTTCACACGCCTGGAGGCCTAGGAGGAAAACATAGTTTTGTTGACCAGGTTCAAGGTCTCCATGCTGTGTGTGGTCTAGGGACTTGGTACCCTGTGTCCCAGACACTCCAGCCATGGCTATAAGGGACCAACGTACAGCTTGGGCCCTGGCCTCAGAGGGTGCAAGCCCCAAGCCTTGGCAGTTTTCACATTGTATTGAGCCTGTGGATGCACGGAAGCCAAGATTAGAGCTTTGGGAACCTACACCTGGATTTCAGAGGATGTACAGAAACTCCTGTATGCCCAGGCAGAAGTTTGCTGCAGGGTAGGGCTCTCTTGGAGAACCTTTGCTAGGGCAGTGCCGAAGGGAAATGTGGGGTTGAAACCCCAACACAGAGTCCCTACTGGGGCACAGCGGGGCTGTGAGAAGAAGCCCATCGCCATTCTCCAGACCCCAGAATGGTAGATCCACTAAGAGCTTGCACTGCGTGCCTGGAAAAGCTGCAGACACTCAATGCCAGCCCATGAAGGCAGCGGGGAAGGAGGCTGTACCCTGCAAAGTGACAGGGGTGGGGCTTCCCAAGACTATGGGAACCTGCCTCTTGCATCAGTGTGACCTGGATGTGAGACATGGAGTCAGAGGAGATTCTTTTGGAGATTTAAGATTTGACTGCCCTTTTGGATTTCAGACTTGCACTGGGCCTGTAGCCCCCTTGTTTTGGTCAATTTCTCTCATTTGGAAAAGATGTATTTACCCAGTGTCTGTATACCCATTGTATCTAGAAAATAACTCACTTGCTTTTGATTTTACAGACTCATAGGTGAAAGGGACTTGCTTTGTCTCAGATTAGACTTTGGACTTTGGACCTTTGATTTAATGCTGAAATGAGTTAAGACTTTGGAGAACTCCTGGGAAGGAATGATTGGTTTTGAAATGTGAGGACATGAGATTTGGGAGGAGCTGGGGCAGAATGATATAGTTTGGCTGTGTTCCCACCCAAATCTTTTATTTTATTTTATTATTATTATTTTTTTTTTTTTTATTTTTTAGATGAAGTCTCTCTCTGTCACCCAGGCTGGAGTGCCGTGGCACAATCTCCTCTCACTGTAAGCTCTGCCTCCCGGGTTCACGCCATTCTCCCACTTCAGCGTCACGAGTAGCTGGGACTACAGGCGCCAGCCACCACGCCCGGCTAATTTTTTTGTATTTTTAGTAGAGACAGGGTTTCACCATGTTAGCCAGGATGGTCTTGATTTCCTGACCTCGTGGTCCGCCAGCCTTGGCCTCCCGAAGTGCTGGGATTACAGGCATTAGCCACTGCGCCTGGCCCTTACCCAAATCTTATCTTAAATTGTAACTCTCACAATTCCCATGTGTCATCAGAGGAACCCAGTGAGGGGTAACTGAATCATGGCAGTGTGTCTTTCCCTTGCTGTTCTCTTGACAGTGAATAAGTCTCAGGAGACGTGATGGTTTTAAAGGCGGGAGTTCCCCTGCACAAGCTCTCTCTTTTTGCCTGCTGACATCCACATAAGATACGACTTGCCTCTGCTTGCCTTCTGCCATGATTGTGAGGCCTCTACAATCATGTGAGACTCTAAGTCCGTTAAACCTCTTTCTTTTGTTAATTGTCCAGTCTTGGGTATGTTTTTATCAGCAGTGTGAAAACAGACTAATACAAAGTCTGAGTTCACAAAATGAACATGTCAAAAAAAAAATTTTTGTCTTCCTTCTGTTTCATTCTATCTCTCTGGTACTCTGCATCAGCAACTTTCTCCTCCTTATTTTCTCTAGAACACACCTAATTACTACTGCCAAAATCTGACACTTTTCTGTATCCCCAACTTTTGCATTAGTGTATCTAGTTACTACCCCATCCGATGCTTCTACCTGAGTCCAAGCCCCCTGTATCTCTCTTGAACATTTGAAAGAATTTTTCGTCTAGTTTCTCTGATTACACTCTTTCCCAGACATTCAGTTGTCATAAAATAGCTATACGGGTCATTAAAAATATCAACTAGATCATGTCATTTCCTGGTTTAAAACTCTTTAAAGTTTTCTGTCTTACTTTGGGTTTCTCCAGAGGCAGACCTTGATAAGGATTAAAGTATAAGACTTTATTTGACAGGTAATCCCAGGGAACACTTGTAGGGGAAGTAAGACAGTAAAAGGAATAAAGTCATAAATTGTACATTACCAAGTGCTAGGGTTTGAATATTTGTCCTCTCCAAAACTCATGTTAAAACTTAATCCACAATGAGACAGCATTGAGAGGAGAGGCACTCAAGAGGTGTTAATAACTGGGTCATGAGAAGACATGATTCTGCCCTCAATAAGGAAGTAATGGGTTAATGGCTTACTGGCTTAATGGCTTACTGGGCTCTAATCATGGCAGTAGGATTGGTGGATTTATAAGAAGAGGAAGAGAGGCCTGAGAGACTATGTTCACCCCCCTCATCATGTGATACCATGCACCACCTTGGGACTCTGCAAGGAGTCTATACCAGAAAGAAGGCCCTCACCAGATGCAAGCCCTTGACCTGAGTCCTCCCAGCCTCTAGAAGTATAAAAAATACATTTTATGTATTTGGTAGTGTTGGATAGAAACTGAGTACACTAATGAAAGAGCTGGGGATAGAGAAGGGTGTCAGAATTTGGCATGAGTAATTAGACATGTTCTAGAGAAAATGAGGAGGAGAAAGCTGCTGATGCAGAAGTACCAGGGAGCTAGGATAAATACATTATCTAATTTCAAGTATCTGCTATGAGCAACAGAAAGCAGACTAAGACACCAAACAAGCCACCACTTTGAGGAAGTAGAAATGAATTTCATACAAAATGCTAGAAGCATTGTAGAATATGTTATCTCAATCATCCCACTGGAGGAGCAAAGAAGCCATATCTTGTTAGTTGTTTTTTAGGCTGTTCCTGCAAAGGGTTTCATTGGGGGATTATAGGATATAATGCCAGGGTTAATTCCCTGGCATTTCTGGCCTGCCCAATACTGAGGTGTAGAAGGCTTCAGTGGATACACACACACACACACACACACACACACCCCCACACACACACACAGCACTCATGGAAAGAGTCACAGGTACCAGCAATTTCAAGTCATACCTGCATTCCTAAAAACGTTAATTGGCCAGAGACCAAGGATGAGACATTGAGAGCTAACTGACAGTATAACTTTTGCTCTGTGCTAATCTATTAATAACTTACTTAATTTCAAGATAGTGGCTTGTCGTAGCCTTTATATACACACATACAACAGGAGCCATTGCTGTTATTGATTCTAACACTGAAATTGTTACTTATAATCTCCTTCCTACCACTGTTTGTATATTGCCTTTAAAACTGGTTAGCATTTATGTTGATCTAAGAGTTATTCAACCTCAGTACTACTAACATTTTGGGTCATATAATTCTTTATTATTAGGGATGTCCTATGCATTATAGAGCATTAAGCAGCATCTTTGACATCAACCCACTGATGTGAATAGCATAGTTCTCATTAAGTTCTGATCACCAAAACCATCTTCAAATATTGCCAAATATGTAATACCCCTTCACAACAATACCTAGATTAGTGTTTGGTTGGATACCTGGGGGAAGATGTTATATTAGTCCATTCTCACACTGCTATAAAGAACTACCTGAGACTGGGTAGTTTATAAAGAAAAGAACTGGGTAATTTATAAAGAACTATCTGAGACTGGTAATTTATACATTTCCACAGGCTGTATAGAAGGCATGGCTGGGGAGGCCTCAGGAAACTCTCAATCATGGCCGAAAGCAAAGGAGAAGCAAGCACATCTTACATGACTGGAGCAGGAGGGACAGAGAGGTAGAGGAGGTTCCACACACTTTAAAACAATCAGATCTCTTGAGAAGTCTATCACGAGAACAGCACTAATGGGGGGAAATCTGCCCCCACGATCCAATCACCTCCCACCAGGCCCCACTTTCAACATTAGGAATTATAACTGAGCATGAGATTTGGATAAGAATACAGATTCAAATAATATCAGATATGAAAAAACACCAGGAACTGGAAATCTTGTGGATCCATCTTAGAATTTTGCCTCCCACATCATCCCAATGTTTACTCTGTCAATCCACTAGCTTTTTCATTATATACATTATATATACTAGAAGACAGGAGTGGTGGATCCCATGGTCATATGCCCATTGTCACAACTCCCTGAACAAATGTGGATTCCTTGGTCCAAGGTGATATTATGCTGGATATAATTACCAAAAAGACAAGGGCATTTGTCTTTTTGGTAAAATGATTTATTTTGTTTGGGTATATACCCAGTAATGGGATTGCTGGGTAAAATGGTAGTCCTCTTTTAAGTTTTTTGAGAAATCTCCAAACTGCTTCCACAGTGATTGAACAAATTTATACTAGTTACTCACCAACCGTGTGTCTGTTACACACCAACAGTGAATAAGCCTTCCCTTTTCTCTGCAGCCTCACTAGCATCTGTTGTTTTTGGCTTTTTAATAACAGCCATTCTGACTGGTGTCAGATAATGTCTCATTGTGGTTTTGACTTACATTTTTCTGATGATTAGTGATGCGGAGCATTCTTTTCATGTTTGTTATTCACTTGCATGCCTTCTTTTGAGAAGCGTCTTTTTATATCCTTTGTCCACTTTTTAATGGGGTTATTTAGTTTTTGTTTGTTGAATTGTTTAAGGTTCTTATTGATTCAAGATATTAAAACGTGTTGGGTGCATAGTTTGTGAAATTTTCTACAATGGTGTAGGCTGTCTATTTACTCTGTTGACGGTTTATTTGGCTGTACAGAAGGTCTTTAGTTTAATTAGATCCCACTTGTCAATTTTTGTTTTTGTCGTAATTTCTTTTGAGGACTTAGTCATACATTTGTGGCAAATCCAGTGTCCAGAATGATATTAACTAGGTATTCTCAAAAATTTTTATAGTGGTATGTCTTACATTTAAGTATTTCATCCATATTGTGTTAATTTATGTATATCGTGAAAGGTGGAGGTCTAATTTGATTGTTCTGCATATGGCTAGCCAGTTACCCCAGCATCATTTATTGAATAGGGAGTCCTTTCCCCATTATTTGTTTTTGTCAACTCTGTCAAGGATCAGATGGTTGTAAGTGTGAGGGTTTGTATCTGGGTTCACTATCCTTTATCACTGGTCTATGTGTCTGTTTTGTACCAGTACCATGCTGTTTTGATTACTGTAGCCTTGTAGCATAGCTTGAAGTTTGGTAATCTGCTGTCTCTGGTTTTGGTCTTTTCACTTTGGATTGCTTTGGCTATTCAGGCACTTTCTGAGTTCCATATGAATTTTGGCATATTGTTTTCTATTTCTGTGAAAAATGATATTGGTAGCTTGATAGGAATAGCTTTGAATCTGTATATTGTCCTGGGCAATATGACTATTTTAAAGATACTGATTTTTCCAATTCATGAGTTTGGAGTGGTTTTCCGTTTGTTTGTGCCATTTATGATTTCTTTCAGCAGTGTTTTATAATTATCCTTGTACAGAACTTTCACTTCCTTGGTTAGATGTATTCCTAGGTATTTTATTTTGTGTATGTGCCAATTGTAAATGGGAATATGTTCTTGAATTGACTCTCAGCTTGAACATTATTGATGTATATAAATATTACTAATTTTTTCACATTTATTTTGTAATCAGAAACTTTACTGAAGTTGTTCATCAGTTCTAAGAGCCTTTTGGCAGAGTCTGTAGGGTTTTCTAGATATAGCATCATATAAACAAAGAGATATAATTTGACTTCTTGTTTTCCTATTTGGGTGCCTTTTATTTCTTTCTATTGCCTGATTGCTTGGCTAAGACTTCCAATATGATATTGAATAGGAGTGGTGAGAGTGAGTATCCTTGTATTGTTTTAGTCCTTAAGGGGAATACTTCCAGCTTTTGCCCATTCAGTGTACCAGTCCTTAAGAGGAATGCTTCCAGCTTTTGTCAATTCAGTACATGTTGGCTTGAGTATGTCATATATGACTTTTATTATTTTAGGTATGTTCCTTTAATGCCTAGTTTGTTCAGGATTTTTATCATGAAGGGATTTGAGATTTTTATCAAAAGTTTTTTATATGTCTATTGAAATAATCATATGGCCTTTATTTTTAATTCTGTTTATGTGGTGAGTCATATGGATCTATTTGTATATGTTGAACTAACCCTATATCCCCAGAATAAAGCCTACTTTATTATGGTGAATTAACGTATTGGTGTGCTGCTGGATTTGGCTTGCTAGTATTTTGTTGAGCATTTTGGCATCTATGTTAATCAATAATATTTGCCTATTTTCTTTTATTGTTGTGTCTTTGCCAGATTTTGATACTAGAGGGATGACGGCTTTGTAGAATGGGTTGCAGAAGAGCCTCTCCTCCTCAGTTTCTTAGAAGAGTTTCAGTAGGTTTGGTACCAGGTCTTCCTTGTATGTCTGATAGAATTTGGCTGTGAATCCATCTGATCCAGAGCTCTGTTTAGCTGGGTTTTTCTTTTTCTTTTTTTTTTTTTTTTGTTACTGATTCTATTTTGGAGCTCATGCTGGTCTGTTCAGGGTTTCAATTTCTTCCTGATTCGGTCTTGATAGGTTGTGTGTTTCCAGAAATGTATCCATTTTCTGTAGATTTTCTAGTTTGTGTGAACAGAGTTGAGTTCCTTAGCCTCTGAGGATCTTTTGTATTACTGTTGAATCAGTTGTAATGTCATCTTTCTTTGTCATTTCTGGTTGTTCTATGTGCATTTTCTCTCTCTTTTTCATGGTTAATTTAGATTGTGGTCTGTCAGTCTTATTTAGCCTTTAAGAGAATCAGCTTTTGGTTTCATTCATCCTTTGTATGGATTTTTGGGTCACAATTCTGTTCAGCTCTGCTCTGATTTTATTTATTTCTTTTCTTCTACTAGCTCTGGGGTTAGTTTGTTCTTGTTTTACTATTTCTTCTAGGTATAATGTTAGATTCTCAATTAGACATCTTTCTAACCTCTTGATATAGGCATTTAGCATTTATAACTTTCCTCTTAACATTGCTTTTGCTGCATCCCAGAGATTTTGGTATGCTGTGTCTCTATTTTCATTAACTTTGACGAAATTTTTGATTTCTGCCTTAATTTTTTTGCTTACCCAAAAGTCATTCAGGAGAAGTTTAATTTCCACATAATTGTGTGGTTTTGATATATCTTCTTGGTATTGATTTGTATTATTTATTCTATAGCAATCTAAAAGTATGGTTTGTATGATTTTGACTTTTTTGAACTCACTGACACTTGATTTATGGCCAAGCATGTGGTTGATCTTAGAGTATATTCCAGGTGCAGATGAGAAGAATGTATATTCTGTGGTTAATGGGTGGGGTGTTCTGTAGATATCTGAGGTCCAACTGGTAAAGTGTTGAATTTAAGTCCAGAATTTCTTGTTAGGTTTTTGCCTTGATGATCTGTCTAATGCCGTCAGTAGGGTGCTGAAGCTCCCCACTACCATTGTGTGGCTGTATGAATCTTTTCATAAGTCTAGAAGTATTTAAGAATCTGGGTGCTCCAATGTTGGGTTCATATATATTTAGGATAGTTAAGTCTTCTGTTTGCATGATAGATCTTTTTCCAACTCTTTACTTTGTTCATATGGGTGTCATTACATGTCAGATGGGTCTCTTGAAGACAGTGAATGGGTGGCTCTTGTTTTTTTATCTGACTCACTACTTTGTGCATTTTAAGTGGGATGTTAAGACTGTTTACATTCAAGGTTAATATTGATATATAAGGTTTTGATCCTTTTGTCATATTTGTAGCTGGTTGTTTTGTAGACTTAATTGTGTAGATGTTTTATAGGGTGTGTTGACTATGTACTTAAGTGTGTTTTTGTGGTAGCAGGTATTATTATTTTGCTTTTATGTTTAGAACTCCCTTAAGAATTTCTTGTAAGGCTGGTGTAGTGGTAACATATTTTCTAAGTGTTTGCTTGCCTAGAAAGTATTCTATTTCTTCTTCACTTATGAAGCTTAGTTTGGTGGGATATAGATTTCTTTTGTGTGTGTGTGTGAATGCTGAGAATAGGGCCTTAATCTCTTCTGTTTTGTAAGGTATCTGCTGAGAAGTCTGCCGTTAGTCTAGGGGTGTTCCCTTTATATGGGATCTGATCTTTTTTCCAACTGTCCTTAAGATTTTTTCTTTGGCATTGACCTTAGTCTAGTGACTATTTGCATTAGTGATGTCCATTTTGTATATTATTAGGCAGGTGTTCTCTAAGTTTCTTGTATCTTGATGTCTATCTCTCTAACCATATTAGGGAAATTTTCTTGAATTATTCTCTCAGATATGTTTTTCAAGTTGCTTACTTTTTCTCCTCTCCCACGGATGCCAATAATTTGTATGTTTGGCACTTTAACTAATTCCATATTTCTTGAAGACTTTGTTCATTTTTTAAAATTGTTTTTTTCTTGAATATTTGTTTTTCAAAGAGACCAGCCTTCAAGCTCTGAAATTGCTTCTTCTGCTTAGTCTAGCTTTCAATTGTATTTTGAAATTTCTTAAGTGAGTTTTTCAATTCCAGTAGCTCTAGCTCTGATCAGCTTCTTTTTAAAATGTTTATCTCTTTCTTCATTTCCTGGATTGCTTCAGAAGTTTCTTTGTGTGATTTTCAACCTTTTCTTTGATCTCATTGAGCTTTCTTGCAATCCATGCTTTGAATTTTGTATCTGTCATTTCTGAGTTTCCATTTTGATTAGGATCCATTGCTGAAGAGCTAGAGTGATCCTTTGGTGGTGTTGCAACATTCAGATTCTTCATGATAACATAATTCTTATATTGGTTTCTTCCCATCTGGAGAGGAGTGTGTTGGACAGGATCTTTGGCTTTGCTTGTAAAGTCCTAGGGACTTCTGCTGGCAGGATTTATATTAGACTGTGTGGTTAGATGGACAGGCCAGTAGATGGTGCTTGCAGGAAATAACTAGCTATGGGACAGCAGGTGGGTATGTATCTGATCTTTTTTTTCACTGTGAGGTGCTCTCTGCTGTTTCAGGTGAGGGGCTAGACAGTGTTGTACCATGTGGGTGAGGGGACAGAGCTGGGCAGAGCAAATGTCCTGATGGCAAGTGCAGGTACCAGCCCTGACAAGGGTGGCTTGGAGGAGGCCTTGGTGAAGTGCACTGAAGTCTCTGTGGGGAGTGGGGGAGCTGCACTGGTTCCCCTTCCATGATAGACAGCAACTTGATGTTTCCCTATCACATCCTTGTTCTAGGGCTTGTAACTCCTAGTTCATATGCACATTGTAGCATATCCCTGGACCACAATGTGATTGAGAGCCATGGGAAATGACTAATTTGCAACTCTCCATGGCTGTGGTTTTAGGGCATTACCTCATCACTCAGCCTGATACAGATAGCTTTATGGTTTATCTGTTCTCAAATGTAGCAGTACTGCTGCTTCTTTAAAGGGGGGGCTCCACCTTTGCATCCATATAGGTTGGTAATGGTGTGGTGATATTGGATGGTTGAGTCGGCCTGAGCTCAGGCCCTGGGAGAAATGATCAGATGCTAGCAGAGTTAGAATGGGGTAGAGAGTTTCTCAGTCCCTAGCACACTATATGACCCACTGGACAATGTGTATGTGTGCTAAAGGAGCTGGAACCAAGTCTGGCTGGTTCAAAGTTCAGGTGCTGGCTGTGATGGGGAGGGGTGGACTCGCCCTCAGGTCACTGGCTGAACTTTCAAGCATGGTTAAGTAGGATACTTAGGTAGTGGGAACCTGAGGGAATATTACAGACCTGTGGGGTTGAGTTTTCGGAAGGGCTCTGGGATGCAGGTAAAATGCTCAGATGGGGCAGGGTGGCTGTGCTGTGGGCCTTTAGCTATGCTAATAGAGACTAGTGGCTGCCAGGCATGTGACACACTTGCATTTCTCTCCCACTTCACTGTTGTGGACGCACAAAGGAGGTGCCAAGCCTTGCCTGTTATCTTGAAGTTTTGTACCAGAGGAAAGCAGAGCCATGACTGACCACAGTGTTCAGGCAGGGGCAGAGTCACTATGCTGGGAGCCCAAGCCTACAAGCCCTGCCTGGTGAGGTGAAGCTGGGGCGGGGGTCACACAGTCTGCTGTCTGGGCACTTCCTGGAGGAGCACAGAGCCAGAACCGCCCCCCAGTGTTCAGACAGAGGTAGGGTAGGCACGGGGAGCCTTGCCTGGTGAGAAACAGTGGGGTAGTCAGGGCAATCTGGCCACTCTTCAGCACTGTGGCTGGGGCCTCTACTGGGGCTACAGCAGCTGCCACCAGGCTGCTCAGGGATCCAAGGTCTGTGGGGCTCCACATAGGCTTAAGCAGAGACCCTACAAAGCCTCCAGGTGACTTTCTTTGTCGATCTGGAGTCCCTCGGGGGAAACCATGGGTCCTCCCATTCCCAAAATTGCGAAGATCCATGGTGGAAGTGTGGATATTCTGGGGTCGCTCACTCGCCTAACCTTTTCCCTGTATTAGGGAGCTTCCCCTGGTTCCATGCCAGTTCTGAGTGGGCAGCTGCCCAGCTTTATTCCTCTCCATTCTCTGTGGCTTATGTCACTTCCTTGGTAAATCTCAGCATGATCTCTTAGATGATACACCTGAAGAGATGGTATTTACTCAAAGTCTTTGTTGCCTTTCCATGAGAGCGATGCACATTAACTGCTTTTAGTCAGCCAGCTTGAAACTCCCCCTCCTTAATTTATTTTCATAGTTGAATAATATTCCATTTATGGTTATATCACGTTTTCCTTATTAATCAGTTGGTGTAAATTTGGGTTGCTTATACTTTTTGGGTATTATAAATAATGCTACTATGAATATTTATGTCCAAAATTTTATGCGGTATTAAAGAAAATTCAATGACACTTGTTAAAGCATGTTAAGGAAGACTTTACTCAGGACCTTTGTAATAAATTTAGGGACCACTGTAACAGAGATATTTCAATGGGGGAAAAAGGTGCAGTCCAACTCCAAAAACAGTATCAGCAAGTGCGAATTTACAGCCAAGGAGCAGGAGGGGGGTCAGTGGATGGAAAATTACTAAGAGGAAACATCAGGGATAAGGGAGATTCTGGCTAAACCATCCTAACAGGATTTTTGCTGAAGACAGGTCAGGGTGATCAGACATCACCTGGGAAATGGTGGGGGATGAGAAACCCAGTCAGATATGAAAGATTATCAGTTATCAAGGGTGGAGATTTCTTGCTAAACTGATTTATCAGGGTTCTTTGCTAAAACTGAATTTTATGAGAAAGTATGCGGATAGGCCTAGAAGGTTCAAAAGCCTGACTAAAGTTTGGCCAAGCAAAGAGTCTTTGTCAGTGGGTAAACCCACCTCTGAACTTGCTCAGGCTTTTCCTCCTCTATCAGATGGTCCTGATGAACATCCCATGAAAACTCACATGTGATTACACTGAGGAAGAGTCATTGGTGCAACGGATGTCATGAAGTTCAGAGTCGTTTGCTTAGGGCTGATCGTAAATGTAGCACTTCTTTTATATGATGCACTGTTGCTGTTTCTGCCACACCTTATAACTTGGTGGATGAAAAATAGCTTAAAATGGGTGGCTCTGGTTACACAGACATTTGATGTTCCATGATCAGTCACCGTCTCTACGGGGGCCCAATGCCATTCCAAGAGAGCTTTTTAAACAGTGAACATTTCTCTTCTGCATAATCTGTGACCTTGTTTCAGAACCCAAAGAGTCTGAATTGAAACTCACATATTGGTGCTGGCTTGAGATGTGACATATTGCCATTATTTACTATGGATAGTTTTAGAATTCTGGAATTTGCCAGGTCATACAGACCAAGCAGTAAGACTAACCTATGATCTGACCTTGCCACAAATTTGTCTCTTGCTATAGATCCTACTCAAAAGTAGCAGCCTTCTAGGTAATCTGATGTGATAGTTAATTATCAATCCTTTCTAATCTATCTATCTAATCTATCCATCCATCCATCCTATTGGTTCTGTCTCTGTGGAGAACCCTAATACACCTGATAAATGGATCAGAAAATATTTCTTTTTTTTTTAAATTATACTTTAAGTTCTAGGGTACGTGTGCACAATGTGCAGGTTTGTTACATATGTATACTTCTGCCATGTTGGTGTGCTGCACCCGTCAACTCGTCATTTACATCAGGTAAAACTCCCAATGCCATCCTTCCCCCCAACCCCCTCCCTATGATAGGCCCCGGTGTGTGATGTTCCCCTTCCCAAGTCCAAGTGATTTCATTGTTCAATTCCCACCT